>NC_082736.1:5161098-5450593 GCF_030144855.1 Hypanus sabinus
GACTACCGCAAAACAGAAATAGCAGTAACATCAGTACTCTCGAAGGATACGATTAAATATTCTCGTATCAACCTGCTGCAGCTAAAATTCACAACTGCGTCCAAGATCAGTACAGTCAACAAAGATTTATCGGTTCGTTTAAAAGCATCCTTAACGCGGCTTAAAAACGACGGAAACAACACAGTCTGTGGTCGGAAGGGTCTGAGGCAAAACCTCGACGAAGGCGTGGCGTGGAGATCAGGATGGCAAATGCGTTTAAGGAAACAGGGTTTTAAACTCCCTATACCAACCATCTTGCTGGCTAACGTGCAGTCACTGGTGAATAAAATCGACGATCTCAGAGACAGGGTGCGGTATGAGACGGACATTAGGACCGCATGTGTCCTTTGTTTAACGGAATCCTGGTTAACTCTTTCCCTACCGGATGCAGATATTCAGATCGACGGGTTTACTTTGCACCATCAAGATAGATCGACAGCGTCTCTCAAAAGCAGAGGTGGAGGAGTATGCCTCATAATAGCTGTTCTCGGTGCAGGACTATCTCAGTGCTATTCCAATTCTGCTCACCAGAACTGAAATATCTAACAATACAGTGTCGTCCATTTTACTTACCGCGGGAATTCTCTGGGGTCATTCTCTGGCAGTTCACATTCCACCTCAGGCCAATGTCATCAGGCTTTAGATGATCTCAGCAATGGGAGCAACATCCACGAAACCCTAACGCGTTCACCATAGTTTTGGGAGATTTTAACTAGGCTAGACTGAGAAAAAAAAATCACAAAGAAATTGCCATCAACAGATCAGTTGCAATACCAGAGGAATCGCCACACTGGACCATTGCTTCTCCACCATCAAGAATGCCTTCCGTGCTATTCCGCGCCTTCACTTTGGGTAGTCTGATCACTCGTCTGTACTTTAACTCCCTGAATATAGGCAGAGACAGAAGACTACAGCACAAGTAATGAGGATCAAGAAGGTTAGAGGAAGGGAAGCAGAAGAGCGCCTGCAGACTGCTTTGAGTCAGAGGACTGGACTGTATTCAAGGATTTATCTTTGAACCTGTATGAGTATGCTACAGTTGGTACCGAGTTCATTAAAACCTGTGTGGATGAGTGTGTGCCTACAAAGTCTTACTGCACATTCGCAAACCAAAAGCCGTGTATGAACCAGGAGGTAGGTCATCTGCTAAGCCTAGATCCGTGGGATTCAGGTCCGGCAGCCCAAGCCTGCACGAGAAAATCGGCTATGATTTGCGGAGGGCCATTTCAAGGGCGAAGGGACAATTTCGAACATGATCTAAGGCGATATCAGATGCACGGCAACCCTGGCAGGGACTGTAAGATATTACTTCCTACAAAGCAAAACCCAATAGTATGAATGGCAGCGATGTTTCACTACCATATGAACTCACCGCCTTCTATGCACGCTTTGAAAGGGGGAAGAAATTTACAGCTGTGAAGATCTCTGCTGCACCTGATGATCTCTGTCTCGGAGACCGATGCTAGACTGTCTTTCAATAGAGTCAACCCTCGTACGGCAGAACGTTCCGTGGAGTACGTGGTATAGCTTTGAAAACCTGTGCCAACCAACTAGCGGGAGTATTCAAGGATATTTTCAGCTTCTCACTGCAACAGGCAGAAGTTCCCACATGCTTTAAAAAGACAACAAATATACCAGTGCCAAAGAGGTATAATTTGGCCTGCCTGAACGACTATCGCCTGTTAGCATTCACATCGACAGTGATGAAATATTTGAGAGGTCGGTTATGACTAGACTGGACTCTTTCTTCAGCAAGGACCCGGACCCGTTGAAAATTTCCTATCGTCACAATAGGTCAACAGCTGACGCAACAGCCATGTCTCTTCACACGGATTTAGACCGCCTAGAAAAGAGAACCTACGTCAGGATGCTGTTCATCGACTATAGCTCGGCATTTAATTCCATTATTTCCACAATCCTAACTGAGAAGTTGCAGAACCTGGGCCTCTGTAACCCCTTTTGCAATTCGATCGTCGAATTCCGAACCGCAAGACCACAGTCAGTGCGGATTGGTGATAACATATCCTCTTCGCTGACGATGAACACTGGCGCACCCCAGGCTCTATGCTTAGCCCACTGCTCTACTCTCTGTATACTCATGATTGTGTGGCTGGTTATAGTTCAAAAACCATCCACAAATTTTCTGAAGATACGACCATTGTTGATAGAATCTCAGGTGGTGACGAGAGGGCGTACAGGAGTGAGATATGCCAAGTAGTGGAATGGTTCCGCAGCAATAACCTAGCACTCAACGTCAGTGAGACGAAAGAGCTGATTGTGGGCTTCTGGAAGTTTAAGACGAAGGAACATGTACTAATCCTCATAGAGGGATCGGAAGTAGAGAGAGTGAGCAGCTTCCAGTTCCTGGGTATCAAGATCTCTCAGGATCTAATCTGGTCCCAGCATATTGATGTACTTTAAAGGAACTTAAAACTTCTTTTAACCAGTTGGATGCCAAATTGGATGGGATCAGCGCGAGGTTGGACGAATATGCATTTATATGCATTTATCTCGCATTTATCTCGCATCGACTCGACCTCAGATGATTTTAAACGCCGCGACGAATACCTCGAGACCCTTTGTTCCAGCCTAGACGAGAAGAATAGTAAACGTTTTTCCAAAATAGTGGATCTTGAAAACCGGAGCAGACGTTGCAATTTACGAATTCTTGGTTTGCCAGAGGCCACTGAACAGAGTTCTCTCGTAATTTTTTTTTTCCGATTTTCTTTGTGAGATTTTTGGGAAATAAATTTTTCCGACTCCACCTGAGGTTGAAAGGGTACACAGGGTCTACGTTCCTCGCGCAACTTTAGGCTCACGCCAACGACCGGTAATTTTGTGCTTTCATCAATACTATTGTGAAAAACCGTTTGATTATGGAGGCACGCTGCAGAGGTACTTTTGCTTTTCGAAATTCAATCATTCGTTTTGTGGATGATTATGCCCCCCAGGTTTTGAAGATGCGTGCTGAGTTTAAAGGTGTGATGAAGGTGCTTTTCGATCGTGGTTTTAGACCCTCACTTCGCAATCCTGCCGATCTTCGAATTACACTCGCTAATGGAGAATATAAGTGGTTTAAGTCAGTGAAGGAGGCTGAGGCATTTTTTGGAAGTCTTCCGGCTATCCAGTCTTCCTCGGAAACCGGTCGGACCTTCTAAAATGGTGGATAAGTACCTCTGGTAGTAAAAGTATTTCTTTCCGGACTCAGACTTTACTTGAATAACTCAGACGCTATCTATTGAAACTCTAAGGGCTGTAGACAATCTGTCGCTGGACTTGGTGCGTTTTTTCTAAATAGATATTCTGTGCTTAATGCTACCCTGCGGACGTTTAGATTGTACTTATGTATTCTATTTTAATCTTGTATAACTTTATCTATAGAGTTCTACAGTTGACTCTAACTTGCTTTGGAGGTTTGGTGTTTTTTATTGAAGGCCTCCCTGTTTGTTGATTTACAGTTTAAGTTTTGCTGCCCTTCTTTTTCCTGTAAATGGTTGATGTATTCTCCTCGAACGTAGAATTTCCCCCTTTTCTCCCTCCCTTTTATTTCCTCTCTCTTTTTAAGCTTCTGTAATTTCTCGCGGGTAGGTTAGGTTTGATTTTCCTTTGATTCTCTTTGTATTAAGTTTTATACTTCTGCAGAAGTTGTTCCTATCTGTAATTATGTTTTCCAATGCATAAATTAGGTACCATTTGCTATATTACTTATACGGATCTGTTGTTAATGACACGGATCTGGAAGTCATATTTGTTTTTTGTTTTTTTTTGGTAGAGCTAGCTTCTTTTTGGTAGCCATCCAGTTGTGGGTTGCGAGGGTGGGGTGGATTTTCCAGTTTTAACATCACTCCCTGTTTCTATCGCTTTTCTTTGTTACTCAGGACATGTTTATGTTTTGATTCTACGAATCTATGTTTACATTTCTGCTCCCAGACTCATATTGTATTGCTTGACTTTTTGTATGCCTGCTGCCTTTTATGCATTTACAATTGATAATGGTTAGTACACTTAAATTTGTGAGCTGGAATGTAAAGGGATTGAATCATCCTGTTAAAAGAAGGATGGTACTCTCACATATTGAACAACTCAAAGCTGACATTGCTTTCCTTTAAGAAACTCATATTCGTTGTTCTGATAACTGCCGGCTTTTGTCAAAGTGGGCGGGTCAGCATTTTCATTCATCCTTTGCCGCTAAAGCTTGGGGGGGGGTCTCCATTCTTATTAACTCAAATATTCCTTTTGAACTCCATAATAAGATATCTGATACAAATGGCCGTTTTATTATTGTTTCTGGTAAATTATATAATACTAAAGTTGTACTAGCAAACCTGTATTCCCTCTTTTTTGATGATGTTAATTTTTTTGAACTTTTTTTTCCTCACTACCAAACTTAAACTAATACTCCCTTGTACTGGGTGGTGACTTCAATTGTTGGTTAGATCCTAATTTGGATCGATTGTCCTCTGTTAATTGACCACCTACTAAATCTGCATTAGCTATCTAAATCGTTTCTCTCTAATTATGGGATCTCTGATAAATGGCGTTTTCTTCATCCTACTGAGAGAGATTATTCTTTTTTTCATATGTTCACCATACCTTTACTAGAATTGACTACTTCTTACTCGATAACCAACTCATTCCATTTGTCTACTCTTGTGATTATCAGAGTATACTTATTTCTGACCATGCCACAATTGCTCTCTCTTTAAATTTTCCTGGTCTCCCTCAGAGGAATAAACACTGGTGGCTTGATTCGACTTAATTATCGGACGATGATTTTCTAGAATTTATTAAAGATCAGTTAACCTTTTATTTTAACACTAATACATCACCTGAAGTGTCATCCCACATTGTCTGGGATGCCATGAAAGCATATCTGAGGGGTCAAATAATCTCCTATACAGCAAATCTTAATAGAAAGTCCTGTGCAGATCGATTAGGCCTCATTAACCAGATTAAACAATTGGATCAACTGTATGCTCAAACTAAGAATCCTGAACTATAAAAGAAGCGTGTACAACTTCAAGCGAAATTCAATCTTTTGTCTACTCAACCTGTCGAACGCCAACTTCTCGAAAGTAAGAGTCGCTTCTACATTCAAGGTGACAAATCTGGTAAATCTCTAGCCAATCAGCTGAGGCATTCCAAAGCCAAACAACATATTACAAAGATCCGGATGGAGAATGGAGACTTTACATCGGATCATTTAGAAATTAATGACGCATTCAAAGTTTATATTCTCGACTTTATTCCTGTGAACCTTTGAATGACAATATCTCTGCTGATCAATTTTTAAATAATCTGAGTATTCCTTCGCTTTCATCTGATTTTAAAGCCAAACTTAATGCGCCTATATCATCAGAAGAAATATCTTTTGCAATTTCTGCATTGTCCTCAGGGAAATCTCCTGGACCTGATGGGTTCCCCGTAGAATTTTATATATCATGCTCCTCACTTCTTTTTCCTCAGTTATTCTGAGTATTATATGACTCGTTTAATTGCGGCAAATTGCCACCCTCTTTTAATGAGGCATCTATTATTCTTTTATTTAAAAAGGGTAAAGACCCAACAGAGTGTTCCTCCTACAGACAGATCTCCTTGCTTAATGTTGATGTAAAAATCTCGGCTAAAGTTTTGGGTTATAGATTAGAAACTGTAATTCTGTCTATTATTTCTGATAACCAAACTGGTTTTATTAAAAACCGTCTCCCTTTTTTTTAACATTCGGCGTCAATTCAATATTTTATATTCAACTCCAACTGGGATTCCTGAATGTGTTATTTCCCTCGATGCGGAGAAAGCGTTTGATCGTATAGAGTGGAACCACCTTTTTGCAGTTTTAGAAAAATTTGACTTCGGTCAAAGTTTTATCTCTTGGATCAAATTGCTGTATTTGTGTCCTACTGCTTATGTTTTAACTAATTTTCAGAAATCCCAGTTATTTAACCTCAAACGTGGCACCCGTCAGGGATGCCCTTTAAGTCCCTTTCTCTTTGATTTGGCTATAGAACCTTTGGCGATAGAATTTCGAAACTGTCCTGAATTGACAGGAATTTGGAGAGGGGGTGTTGAGCATAAAGCTTCTCTCTATGCTGATGACGTTTTACTTTTTCTTTCAAATCCGTCTACATCCTTACCTCCAATGTTTTCACTTCTTGACCAGTTTAGTCAGTTATCTGGCTATAAACTTAATTTACAAGAGCGATTTTTTCCCAATTAATAAAGAGGCACAAGAATTAAAATTTCATGATCTCCCTTTTAAAGTAGTCCATTATCAATTTACCTATCTTGAGATTACAGTCACAAGGGAGTTTAAAGACTTCCTTCGTGAAGATTTTGCCAATCTTGCATATACTATAAAACAGAGTCTGGTACAATGGTCACCTCTACCTAAGTCTGGTAGGTCGTATTAATGTTGTTAAAATGTATGTTCTCCCTAAACTTTTATACTTATTTCAATCAATCCCAATTTTTATTCCTAAATCTTTTTTTTGATTCCTTAGACTCTATAATTTTCTCATATCTGTGGAAGAATAAGCGCTCTAGAATTAATAAAGTCTATCTCCAAAAACCTAAACAAAAATAGGGTGGCATGGCTTTACCTTAACTTTCGTTTCTTTTACTGGGCAGGTAATATACGTTGAGGTACCTTTTGGTCTTTTTTCCATGGCCAACCCGAGTGCCCTAATTGGCTGGCAATGGAGTTGAGCTCCAATAAAGAAATATCTATCTCGGCACTTCTTGGCTATGTACTCGCTAGTAGTTGGTCCAGATTATTAGTTAATCGTGTGGCATGTGGCAGGGTGTTGGGATCCAGACCTGCGGGTCATCCGCATTGAGCGGATGGGTCATTATTTGTTTGGTGTGTTCAGGAAGGTTTCCAGAAACAGTATGTAGATGGTCCACCAGGGAGGGAACCATACTTGGTATGGAATTGGGAAATGAACATAGCAAGATGATCGGATTTTAAATGGGAAATATTTATTGACCTTAATTCTGGAGGGTTTCAGGTGGTTATCATCAAGAATATGTTTGGACCTGCATGTCGATGATTGTAAATTTGTAGAAGAATTGATCAGGTGTCATAAATAGTGCTCTAGGAGATTATGTTACTGGATTGCTACTGGATGGAGCTGATGTTAGCTGATATCTGACATATGAGAGTCACGTGCAGCCGAGGCGGTCATAATTTAGCAGTTCCGGGTCCTTGTGAGGAGGATAGAGGAGGACAAGGATGGTCAGGAACTGAGGGTCGTGAGAAATATTGTATTTGCTTAGAAATGCAAGAGGAGTCATATGTAAGGACCAAGAAGGTGAAATTGGACAAAGTCTTGTAGGAGCGTAGAACAGGAAGCAAGAAACACGTCACACTGTGAATCGGGAGAGTGAAGAGTTACCAGGAAAGCCCCTCATTCAGGAAGATCACTGAAAATCCCAAGGCATCTTATGCGTACACAGAAACAAACAGTGTAGTGGATAGAGGACAGAACCACCCTATGGCAATGTTGGAAGGTTATGCCTGGAGCCAGAGTTTGCATGCGGATTAGAAAATGAACGTTGGTGTTCACTAAGGAAAAGGACAAGGAGGAAAGCGTGATGAGAAAGGCGGTATGTGATGTTCTCTGGCGTGTTGATATTAAAGAGAAGGGTCTGTTGGGTCTCTCAAGCCATTTTAATGAGTACGTCCTTTGGAGGAATTTATTACATTGGGAAACACAGACCACATGCAGTAAAATATGATGTTTAAACTGCCTGTACTGTACTATAAGAACGGTGATATTAAAAAGATTTGACCCTTACAGCAAGGGAAAGGAATGGTCTATCTCTGTTAGAAACATCTCCTGCATATATGTGACTGCTCAAGAAAATCAGCATTTGACTACAGGGACAGTGAACTTTACAATATCTGGAACTTCACTACCAGGACACAGAGCAATAAAATTTACAGCACTCTACAGCGACCACACGGTCCTGAATACACCCAGCTTTGTACTCCTCCGCTAAACACTAGAACAGCCACTGCACTTCAAGGACAAATACTGTACAACCGTGATAAAGGGTTTCAATTCATGGACACTATCTATCCCGTAAATACCGCTGGACATCTCTCAGGATGTAACAGACAGTGGTCCACGGATGGCCTTGAATCGGTCCGAGTCAGCATGGACGTACGAAGGGGAAATCATGCTTGACTAATCTTCTGGAATTCTTTGAGTATGCAACTGTGAAAATGGACAAGGGAAAGCCAGAGGATGTAGTGTACCTGGATTTTCAGAAAGCCTTTGATAAGGTCCCACATGGGAGATTAGCAGGCAAGGTTAGAGCTTATGTTATTGTGGGTAGGGTACTGACATGGATAGAAAATTGGTTGGCAGACAGGAAGCAAAGAGTAGTGATTAAAGTGTCCACTTCAGAATGGCAGGTAGAGACTAGTGGGGTACCGCAAGTCTCGGTGCTGGGACCGCAGTTATTTACAACATACATTTATGATTTAGATGAAGGGATTAAAAGTAATATTAGCACATTTTCAGATGACACAAATCTGGGTGGCACTATGAAATGTGAGGAGGATGTTATGAGAATGCAGGGCAATTTGGACGTATTGTGCCAGTTGGCAGATGCAGTTTAATATAGATAAATGTGAGGTTATCTACTTTAGTGGCAACGACAGGAAGGCAGATTACTATTTGAAAGGTGTCAAATTAGGAGAAGGGGGAGTGAAACGAGATCTCGGTGTCCTTGTTTATCAGTCACCGAAAGTAAGTATGCAGGTACAGTAGGCAGTGAAGAAAGCTAATGGCATGTTGGCCTTCATAACAAGGGGAGTTGAGTATAAGAGCAAACAGATCCTTCTGAAGTTGTGCAGGGCCCTGGTGAGACCACGTCTGGAGTATTGTGTGCAGTTTTGGTCTCCAAATTTGAGGAAGGACATTCTTGATATTGAGTGAGTGCAGGTTAGCTTCACGTGTTTAATTCCCGGGATGGCGGGACTGTCGTAAATTGAAAGATTGGAGCGACTAGGCTCGTATACACTAGAATGTAGAAGGATGAGAGGGGATCTAACTAAAACATATAAGAGTATTAAGGGATTCAACACGCCAGAGGCAGGAAACATGTTGGGGGAGTCCAGAACTAGAGAACATGGTTTAAGAATAAGGTGCAGGCCATTTATAACGTTGAGGATTTTTTTTCTTTGACTTGTGCAGTTTTTCTTTGATTCCTATGCGTTTCTTTGCATTTTCTGTGCATGCCCACAACAAAATATAATGGTAGCATTTGTACTTTGACAATAAATTTACGTTGAACATTGAACTTCACAGCACATATCTTGTCATGAGTGGTGGAGTACGATAGGGCTTTCCTGTTTGGCAGGAAGGAGGATGAGAGGTGACTTGATGCAGGTATATAGAATGATAGGAGGCATCAAATGAAGGACCAGGGAATATTCAGCAAAGTGGAAGTCGCTACAATAGGACGATAATTCTAAGGCGAGTGGAGAAAATAGATAGATAGATAGATAGATAGATAGATAGATAGATAGATAGATAGATAGATAGATAGATAGATACTTTATTCATCCCCAAGGGGAATTTCAACATTTTCCAGTGCCCCATACACTTATTGTAGCAAAACTAATTACATACAGTATTTAACTCAGTATAAATATGATATGCATCTAAAATCACCCTCCCAAAAAAGCATTAATAAATAGCTGTAAATGTTCTTAAATAGTTTACTAAAGTGCATTGAGTGGTAACTTAAGCTCAGTCCTAACCCCGGCACTTTAACATGTCTTGCCCGTGCTGGTTGAATTGTAGAGCTGAATGGCGTTGGGGAGTAATGATCTCTTCATCCTGTCTGAGAAGCATTGCATTGACAGCAACCTGCCGCTGAAGCTGCTTCTCTGTCTCTGGATGGTGCTGTGCAGAGGGTACATTAAAATGTACAGTGTGGGGATGTCTGAGGATAATTTTGAAACACAGAAAATGTGTGGAGTTTACTGCAAAGGATGGTGGCAAAGGCAGATGCTTTAGGGACTATTAAAAGACCTTGCATTGCGGCATGGTACTTGCAATTGATGAATTTCATTGGGAGACCATTTTTATAACAGTCATCCTCAAAGTAGGACACAACATTGGGGGAATTTGCTTAACTAAGAGAAAGTTAATGATCAGCTACCACATTTTAATTCATTCTTATCTTCCACCATCAACTTATCCAGGTCTGGCATCCAACTTCTACTGTCTTGTTAAAGGGCCTCAGTCAAATTTTTGACAGTTTACTATTTTCATTAGACGCTGAGTTCCTCCAGTATTTTGTGCGTGTTGCAAGCAAGTGAGACAGCGTAGTCCGGAAGCAGCTGTAACTCACATCTGACCTGTGAGAGTTATTTAAAGCTGAATGGATGGAGGAGTGAAAGTATGTCTGTCGCCGGAATAAGAGACCAAATCACCAAATAACAGTGAAAATAGAAATAAGCATCAAGATACGCTGACATTCCACGCAGACTGCCATGGTCCCGACGGGCAATTCCCCATCTTGCCATGATCTCTTTGTTTCTGCCTTAATTCCTGTCGGCTGATTCCCTGTGATTGCTTGTACCTTTAGTTACTGCACACCTGGTTCCAATTAGCAAACATAGGATAAAACTTGAGCGTCACGGCAATGCTGTGCCAATACTTTGGTCGACGCTAGTGTAGAGGACCCCTCTGGCCATTCCACTGAATAATAAATACTACATTTTAGATAGAATAGTGGGCATGACATCCCGGGGAAATGCCACGGAGACCAGGTTAATAGCACTGAGCATGTCCCCATGTTGAAGAAGGGAAAGATGGAGAAGAGGGAAGCGGCAGTTATAGGGACTTAATAGTCAGAGGAACAGTCAGGAGATTTTGTGGACGTGAATGAGATAAACCGATGGTATGCTGCATTGCTGGTTCCATAGTCAGGGACGTCCCAGATCGCATCAACAGCAATTTGGATAGTGCAGGGCGGGTGTGGGTGCAGGAATGTAGTCGGGTGAACATCCGGATGACTTGGTAAAGATGAGATGAAGATAAAATTTAGACAGCAGGCAGATGACAGAACAAACTGGCAGCCTGTAGGGAAAGTGACCGTGCATTGGTGATGCAGAATGAAAATTGAGTTGCAAATACAGTACTTGAAGTGATATATATTAATGCATAAGCAATAAGGATCATATTGATGTTCGAAGGGGTCGTTTTTTGGAGCGCTCCTTTTTATGTAATATATCGATGAGTTGGATGATGGAATAGATGGATTATTGCAAGTTTGCAGATGACAGGAAGATGGCGGAAAGGCAGGTCATATTGAAAAATCAGGAAGGCTGCAGAAGGACAGATAATGAACGGGCAAGTAAATGACAAATTAAACACAATGTTTGAAAATGCATTGCTATACACCTTGATAGAAGCAATAAATGTGTAGACTGTCTTCTAAATGGAAAGAAAATCGAAAAAAATTCTGAAACGCAAAGGGCCTTGTGAGTTATTGCACACAACAACACAACGGTGAACTTGCAGTTTCAGTCAGTGGTGTGGATGGCGTGCAATGTTATTATTCATTTCATGAGGTCTGGAACATAAAAGCAGGGATGTGATGCCGAGACTTCAAAGGACACTGGTAAAGGCCTCACCTCAAGTATTGTGAGCGATCTGGGGCTCGTAATCTGCGAAACAACGTGCTGGCCTTGCAAAGGGTTCAGGGGCTGTTCACAAGGATGATTATAGTAATGAAAGGACTATCATTCGAGGAACTTTTGATGCCTTTTGAGGGTCTACACGCTGGAATTTAGAAGGATGAGAGTGGGACCTTATAGGAAAATTTTGAGAGTTGAAAGGGCTAGATTAAGTAGATCTGGCAACGAGGTTTCCAAAGGTGTGGGAATCTAGGACAATAGGCGCACAATATCAGGACAGAATGGCGTCGATATAAAAGAGAGAAATGGAGGACTTCCTTTTGCCAGAGCATGGTCGATTTCTGGATTCCGTTACCACAGGCAGCTATGGAGACCAGGTGGTTGGGTCAATTTTAAGCGGAGAGTGATAGGTTCTCGATAGGTTCCCATTGCATCAATCTTCAAGGGGAAAGGACCGGCGAGTGGTGCTGTGTAAGGTGAAAAGGAGATCAGTTGTGATTTAAGGGCGGTGCAAATTCGAAGGGACGAATGGAGTAAGTCTGCTCTTACGTCGTATGTTCTCATTGTCTTACAAAAACAAATCACTCTCAATGGCAGAGGGATGACGGACGACATTGCGCATTTCCGGCCCGAGGGTCACTGAAACACAAAATACTGGAGGAACTCATGAGAGCAGGCACCGTCTATCTATGGAGATAAAATGTCGACGTTTCGTGTCGAGGCCCTTCATCAGGACAGGAAAGGGGAGGAAACAGGAAGAACGTAGGTGGGAGGGAAGGCAGAAGGTGGTAGATGACGACAGCTGAGGGGCGAAGGTGGATGAATTGGAGACAGTGGGATGAAGTGAGATGCTGGGAAGTAATAGGTGGAAAAGGCAAAAGTTTGAAGAGGAAAGGATCCGATATGAAAGGGATGTGGAAAGAGGGATGAAGGAACAGACTAGAGAGGGGATAGGAAGGCGAGGAGAATATTGGAGGGAAAGAGTAATCCAGAAAAGTGATGGAGAAGAAGATACGGAGAGGAAAGATAAAAGTCGACGGGTTAGAGAAATTAATATTTATCCAGTCAGGTTGAAGACTACACAGACGGATTATGAGGTGTTGCTCGGCCAACCTGAGACTTGCTTTATCGTGACATTGGAGGGGATGTGCCGATGTCGGAATATGAATGGATAATGGAATTAAGATGGTCGACCTTCGGGAAATCGTGCATCTTACTAATGGAGTAAAGCAGCGAGACAAAGTGGACCCCAATCTATACCGCGTCCCACCGGTCTTGAGATGGCTGCGCTGGGGCTACCTGATACGGTAGGTGACTTCGACAGATTGGCGGATGAGTTGTTGCCTCACCTAGAAGGAGTGTTTTCTGGCCTGAGGGAGAACCTAAATGGGCAGGGGTAGAACATCCTTCGTTTGCAATGATAAGTGCCAGGAGGAAAATTGATGGGTCGGGACGAATTGTCAAAGGAATTGGGGAGAGTGGAGGCACTTCAGAAAGCGTCATGTAAAAGGAGTAAGGGATGTTAAGGCGCCATTGGAGGTAGGATCCCGTAGGATGAAGTGATGGAGAATGACGGGCTGGATGCAAAGGCTCGTGGAGTGTATACATGATAGGAACTGTATCCCTGTTAGGGAGGCGGGAAGATGTGTTTAGGACAGATGGCCGTGAGTCAAGGAGTTGCGAGTGAGGGCAGAAACAATGGTAGAGGAAAGGTACGCCTATTCTCTGAAGAACGGTCCGGAGGGAGGTTTGTATCAACAACACACTGCAAGGTCCATGATTGACAAATCTTTCCCTGCAACATTTACTCAGACAATAAATCCTGCTGGTGACTGGGGGTGTCTCTCCAGCCAGAGCTTATCGCAAGGACTGTAGAAATTAAAAAGGAATCCGGGCACATCTTCATTGACGGAGTAAGAGGTGTATGTCTATTAAGCGTCGGATTCAGTTCGCCAACAAGCATCGGAATTATCCAAGAATTTATGGATTATGAATAAATTCACAGAGGCATATTTGCTGTTTCCCCCCCCCCCCCCCCAAAGCACAATAGCAGACGAGCAGCTTGCATTTATTTACTTCAAGGGCGTCAGCATTTGCTTAGTTCAATGACTAAGCTGATCACCTCACATTCGTGTCTGGGATGTATAAAGGAACCCTTGAGACTTCGCTATTCGCAACCAAACTGGCACGGACGTCTTAATGTGAGGGGCAGAGCAACCAAATCATTCTACTATTATTATTTTGACGTTACCATCTGATGCTCGCATTCAGAGATAATAATCTAAAACAAATATGGCGTAAAACAGAGACAGAAGATGATAACTTTCGACTTATACGAGTCAACGGTTTGTCAACGGTGTGATCGCAGTGCGAATCAAATTAATCCCTGTACTATTCTTAGATAACGTAATCAAAAATTGTGGTCTGGAATTTCATGATGTCCGATTCCGTGAAGATAGTAATGATTTAATCCCTGCTGATTCATCGCCGCTAATCGTTTGTACAGTGAGATCCGGAAACAACATCACTTGCAGTTCAAATCAAATACTCTTCCAACCAATTGATTTCAAGTTACAAATGTGACCCAGGTTAGGTCGACGTCGTTACTCTGGGGAAGACTGTCTCTGGCCACGACAAACTTGTGAAATCTGACGTGCGAAACGTTTTGTTTGTGTGGATGCTGCGTGATCTTTCCGCCTGTTACAAATCAGAACCACGAAATAACAGACAGTACATCACATGCAATTAAACGACTTAGCTTTATAATTCTTAGTTTCACACAAGGGTTAGTAAGGAAAAACAAAAAGAAAAGTGCCAATTTTAATGAAAAAAGTCCAATGTGCACAAGGTCACCGTTTCCCGTCCGTTGGTCCCACATCAATTTTCCCGGGCTTCGTCGACTCCCGGCCCCACTCCAAGTCCAAGTGCTCTCTACAACCTCTCCTTTCTGGCGTATTCTATTTTCACCTCTCGACGAAGCAATGACCCAGATTACCTCGGACTCTGGCACGCAACAGGAAATAAAACACTCTCTTCATCGATCGACGCACATTCCATCGCCCCCATTATCTCTAGCCATAACTCAAAAACTGCTGCTACAGAAAAGCCATTACATTAACACTACTTCTACAGAAAGACCATTATATTAGCAGTGACTCTACAAAAAGACAACTACATTAGCAGTGAATCCTTTCCCAGATTGTTTCAGAAGATGAATAATTGCGTTTAAATTGTATTTGCATATCTCCTCCTTTGCTACAAAGATGTACTTCACTGCAATCTTCAGCTCCTCCCTGAATTGTCTCTGAGTTAGTCCATAGATACAGGTGTTGGTGCAGATACTGAGAGACGACAGCATAAACCCACATACCTGCAGGATATAGGTGGGTTTGTTGAAATATCTGTCTGTATAGAAATAGTTTTCGACTTGCCAGTTCGTAGTAGATATGACATAGGGCATCCAAAATATTAGAAAATTGGCTGAAGCAGCGAATAACAAATCATTGACTTTCTCCGGTTTGCCACCTCCGGATCATCACGATTTTCACAGTTTTTCCGCAGTGTCCGGCGAACTCGATTTGTCGCTATGATCTGGGTGACAGTTAAAACGTTAAAGAGAAAAATTAAACAGATTGGTAGTACCGGTGATGTGATGCTTACAAATGCCTGGTAGGCTTTCCACAGGGGCGACGTGAAGTATTCAGCTTTTGGGCCACAACGCCATCGATCCATTGCGAAGTAAAATGGAATGGCCTTGGCACAACACGCTGCACCCATAGTTGTCACCACCACAATCGCTGTTCTCTCGGTGCAATATCGGATCCGTAGCTTCTGACAGCAGATGGCGACACTTCGATCGAAAGTGAAAGCAACCGTCAACCAAACGGAGCAGTCCCAGGTTGTGAAATTGAGGACAAGCAGCACAGAACACGCCGGCGTTACGAGCAAGAATTCAGCAAACAAATATATACAATTTATTATGTCTAATATGATAAAATCTATGACCACCGTCAGATCGGCTCCCGCCATGGCCACCAGGTACAGAGTGATGCATTTGGACAGACCGCATTTCCCGCGGGACAGGATCACGATCGCCGTTTAATTAACTGAAATAAGTTGGGGAAGATGAAAACAATTACTATTAGTTACCGCAGAGTGATTAGTGTAATTTTAATTGCGATCTGTGCGTAATAGCCATTCCAGTCTTTGTCTGTAGTCAGGATAACAGTCGATTTGCGCTGACCGAGATGGGATGTGGATCAAGCTCATTGTACTTTCGAACGTACAATTTATATCTCACCAGTTTCACATTCAAAACTGACAGCAGAGCGCACCCTGGCGGCACCGTTATGCGGTGGACGAAGGGCCGGATACCTGCCCAATAAGGCGAGGACATTGAGAGCTTTCCCGAATAGAATAGTGTCTTGCCAACAACGGCTCTGGTAACGGGCAGACTGGTTTATTTTTCACACGGTATTACATAATTATACTTCTTTAAAATAATTTGTTTAATTGGCTACCTTTTAAAAATATTTAGTAACTAAATCGATGAAATAATCTTGAATGTTTTTTTCATTAAGAATCTTGAGATAATTGCAGTGGAAGCCTTCTGTGTTCAGAAGATGCGAAACGGCTCTCAGGCTGACGGCTCACAGACTGACAGATCCTCAATGATAAGTTCAGGTGTCACGTTCAACGCGCTCCGTCGACAAGAACGGATATAGCAGCGAGGCGTCCTGAATGATTGGCGACTCAAGAAGAGTTCGACGCCGAACTTGCGAATGGGTGCCGATTGACAGGTATAAATGAGCCTTCCCGAGACCAGCTTAATCAGTTTAACAACCGCGGGTAATGCACATTCTCATAGAAAACCAACATGAATTAGAAAGTGATGCCTGAACATTAATTTCCACATATTCAATAAATAAACGATTAGATCGGTGACAAAAAGGAGAAAGGAGCTGCTAATGAACGCTATGGTTATTACAATCGGACACACATTATACTCCTCCCTTCAACAGACGGTCGCGCAGGAATGGACAAAGTTATCGAGTGGTGACCGCAGCCACTGGTTGGAAGGCAAACCTATTGTTGTTTGGAGAAAGAGGTCAATAATTGACAGAGAACGCTAAAAAAATCATATTTCATTTGCATGACTGCATTTTCTCCGCTGTCGGAGTACAGTAAAAAGAGGAGTAATGCTTGCTGGTTCAGCCGTATTTGGCCACGTTTTATGCAATTTCATTCCATTATAAAACGGTGCGAATCGATATTAGCATTTGTTTACTTCATTGAATAACACAACATAGCTTACACATTACTTTTAACACTAAACGTAAACTGCATGGATTGCATAGAAACGATATATTTTTAATTCCCTCAGTTGGTGATGACAGCAGGGTAAAGATCTATTTAACCTGGAGAGAGATGGCAACTTTGGAAATCAATCAATACCTGCAAGTTATCGAGACTCCTCATCCTTACCGTAAAGTCTTATGCTGAGTTGCTTCGGTTCATATTAGATTCATATATATAAATATACCAGATACCTCAATCATATCCCCATTAAAAATAACCAATTCAATCAAAACGAACTACATTTAGAATCTAAAAAAACAACGGTGAAGGTTTCTTTTCATGATCCAATCACAGAAATATGCACTGGACAGCATCTGCACCTTGGCCATGAAGATCAGATCCCCGAGCGTAATACAAATATATCACATTTCCTGGAACACCAAGTGTTGCAAGCAGCGGGTAGTAAATTCTGACGATGTTGTAAATTGCGGAATATCCCATTTTCTACCTGAATCAGAGATCAGCTGCGTAGATTGTCCCAACTGCCTGCATGGACTGACTCGAGGAGTTCTTAAACACCTGCCGGAACCACAATTAAATCATTCAGTGCTCCCTTTGGACTCATTAGACACAATTCACAGAACAAACACACAGTGTGAGCTATTCTTAGACGTTGTGTCATTGTCTGTTCTATTGAGCACTTCAAGGAAATTTGATGCTTTTACCATTCATTGTTAGTGGAAAGTGTCAGTGCAATGGTTGAATCGTTATACATTCTTTTTCGCAATTATACATTTCATTTTGTAAGCAAACGTAACCTCCTTCTGCTCCCGATCAATTATAACATTGCCGGTAGCAGGTTGAGCAACAAAATGCAGCACGTTCAAACAGGTCAGACATCACTGATGGAAGGGAATAAACAGTCAACGTTTCAAGACTGGCCTAATAAAATCGTAGATATTCTTTACAGTGACTGCCCTGCCTAGAGGTCAGACATCACTGATGGAAGGGAACAAACAGTCAACGTTCCTTGGAGACACGTAGTGAAGGCTTGCAAAGAGCTAAGGAACATTCAGCTTCTTTTTCGCGATGGCAATCGGAGCGGGACAATTGTAAAGAAAGGAGGTGGAAACGGAGCGGCAACTTTTAGAGTGGTCATTGTTCAAGTGGGGCATTGTTGGAGTAGTCTGGCTTTGTCCAGACCTCCATAACTGTCAGGATGATGTACTAAATAGGTAAGACAGTTTCCTGGAGATTTAATTTGTCTCTTAGTTCATAGTTCATAGAATGAGGAGATGATTGAAAGGAGCTACAGGTAGGTGCCAGAACCTCATGTCTGTCAGCGAAGGAGATTGAACAGCCAATGCACAGGAACCCTCTGGCAGTTCATTTGTAGAAAGATTATACGACTTTAGACATTGTTGAGTGGGTCGACCTACCATGAGACGGGCTGACGGGCGGTTTGTCAAAGTATCTAGCCCGAAGGCTGATGCTGCGACTCGGAGCAGAAGAAGAGGTCTGTTGTCATGATAGCAGACTCCATAGTCATAGGACCAGAGACGGGATTCTGCGGGCGTGATAGAGACAACCGGGAGGTATGTTGCCTCCCAGGTGCCAGGGTCAGGGACGTCTGGGATCTGATCCACGGCATTCTCAAGAGGGGGGGCGATGGAGCAGCAAGATGGTTAGGCACATATTGGTAGCAATTACATTGTTATGAAAAGGGAGTAATTCCTAAAGAGAGAATTTAGAGATTAGCGATCTCTGGATTCCTGTCTGTGCCATGCTGCAGTGTCGGTGAGAATAGGATGATTTAGCAAATGAATGTGCAGCTGAAGAGATGGGGAAGGGGTAGGATTTCAGATTTCTGGAACTTTGGTATCTATTCCGGGGAAAGTAAGACCTTTGGAAATGAGTCGGGTTACACCCCAACTGGACCATTCGGCCAATCTAGTCTGCAGCACTATTCAATCAATCATGGGCTGATCCGCTTCATTCAGTCACCTCACACGCTTCCCTGCATTCAACCCACACCCTTTGATGTCCTGACTGATCAATAAAACTATGTATCTCTGCCTTAAATACACCCAATGACGGCTTCCACAGCCGTTCGTGGCAACAAATCCCTCGGATTTACCATCCTCATACTAAACTAAACTCCCGGTGATCAGTATCATTCTGTGCAGGTTTGAAGAATTGTTGGGAATGGGGTTTAGAAGATATTTGGGAGAGGGGTATGAACCCGAGTAATACGGCAAAGGACGGAGATAGTTTTATACACATGTAGATGTGATATATAGTGAGGCTGTGAGGGGGAACAGGTAGACAATGCTGAAAAATTAGTAAGATTGAGATACCGAGGCAAATGCTGCTGGCGAGCCAGTGTTCACCACTGAATCCTTTCCTTTTTGTCGCTGCCGGAGAAGGAATCTGTGAGCGGCCTGCTGCTGTGTTGCTCACTGTGGCAGGGGGGCAGGCTTCTGCACTCCTGTGCTGTGCATCTCTTTCAATGAATGTCCGCGATTATGGACGATGGCATCCTGGTTCGGCATTCCTGGATTTCACTACTGCGTTAATGGACTGTGTAAAACGGGCAACGTTGCGACTACAATAGTCTGGGGAGATTTCGATTGTCTACAATAGTCTAGGTAGGATGGAAAACAATGGTTGGTGCTGAATCCCAGAGGGTGAATTTGTAGAATGCCTGCGAGATGGCTTTTCAGAGCAACTGGCGGCTGAGCCCACGAGGGCTAATGCAATTCTAAATTGGGGATTGTGTAATGAAATGAAATCTTGGAAGAAAAGTTACCGCAACATGATAGAACTCGCCCTTCAGTTTAAGATGGAGTGGATAAAATAAGGTATATCAGAAGTAAAGCGGTGTAAAGCGAACGGCAGAGGCAGGAGAGAGGGATTGGCCAGAATTGATCGGAAGGGTGCACCTGAAAGGATGACGGGTCAACAGCAATGCCTGGCGTTTTAGGCAGAAATTCGGAGTGCAGTAAAGAGATATCCCAAGCATGAACACGTATTCTAATGGGAGGATGAGGAAATCGTGGCTGACAAGGGAAGTGCAAGAGAGATTAAAATAAAATAAGAAAACAAAGAGTGTTTATAAATAGCATAAATTAAAGTGTCGGCAGAAGATTGAGAAAAAATTTAAAAACCAACAGAAGAAATCCAAGAAGCCATAGGAGAGAAAAGTTGAAATATGAAGAGAAGCTAGCCAATACCATAAAAGAGGATGCAGAATAATCATTGATATATATGGCTTATTCTGAAGGTCACATGGTCCTGTCATGTCCCAACTGGAAATTCCCCATCTTGCCATTTTCTCATTGATTGTGCCTTAAATCCTGTCGGCTGATTCCGTATGATTTCTAGTCCCATTGATTACTGCAACCTGGTTTCTATTAGCGAACAGAGGATAAAGCTCCTGAATGCTCTCTTACGTACCAAACACCGTTGTTTTCCGTTCGGTTCAGGCCCATATTGATTGGTGCAGCAAGTTTTGGAAGGACACACGTACGGCCCTGCTGTGGTCAGCCGATCGCACCCGGAGGATTGCGGATTCGCCATCGGACTCTGGCACCTGGGTGTCGATTTCGGCTAATGGTGTGGCTATCATCCAAAGACATCCCTCTCAAAGACGAGCCTAGGAAACTCGCCCCTCGCTTCCTTGGAACTTACGAGGGCGAAAGTATCATCAGCTCCACCGCCGTCCGACTTCAACTATCGAATTCTATGCACGTTCACCCTACATTTCACATTTCCCAAATAAAACCCGTTTCCGTCAGCTCCTTGTGTCCTCCGACCGAAGCCCCTCCACTCACCGGAATCGTTGACCACCATCCGGCATACAGAATCCAGCGGCTTCTGGATATGAGCCGTCGGGGCAGGAGCCTCCAATACTTGGTGAACTGGGAAGGGTAAGGCCCAGAGGAGCGTTCCTGGGTTCCCCGCTTCTTCATTCTGAACCCTTCCCCCATCCAGGACTTCCATAGGAACCATCAGATAAGCCTGGAGAATCGCCTGGAAGCTCCCTTTCCGGGTATTGTCATGGTCGCGACAGGCAATTCCCCACATTGCCATTATCTCATTGATTGTCCCTTAATTCCTGTTGGCTGATTCCCTATGAATGTTAGTCCCCTTAATTACCTCACAGCTAGTTCACATTAGCGAACATAGGATAAAACTCGGGGGTCACAGCCATGCTGTGCCAGTTCGTCTGGTCGGCTCACGTGAGAGTAAACCTCGTTTCCTGTCTCTTCAGGACTGTCGGTTATAAGCTCCGCATCATTTCCTGGAGAGTCAACGTTAAGCTTGTCTCTGTGTGAAGACCCTCCGCGATACTGGTTCCCCGTTCGCAATGGTGCTAACGCCTCACGACTCTGCATCTGCGCCTGTGTTCTGCACTTGTTTTCATCCTCAACCTCGTCCTTGCAACAGGTCCGGTCCGTTGACTACTCATTTCAGTTAATTACCTTTTCCACATGTTCCACTGGGCTCCTTGGTTAGAGCAGCTGATCCTCATTAACCGGCAGCATAAAAACTCTAGCTTACATCGACTCGCGTCTGGTCCGTCACCGTAGCCAATGTGGTACTGCACCTTCCGAGCTGCAGGAATAATGCACTGTCTTCATGAGCTTCTCCATTCAAGATAGGTATTGTCATTCGTTGGTTGGTGTAGTCGTCTCGTTTCCAGCTGAATAGGTCCGGCCGATTGCCATAACTCCGAGTTGGGAATTCTGTCTCTTCATCTCCATCTAAGAGTATTGTTGGCAGTATGCCGCTACTCCAAGCCTCGATACGTATTGTCTGTCATTGTTTGTTATTGTCGCCTTGTATCCGGGTGAGTATTGCAGGACGTTTGCCGCTGCTCCAAGTCGCGATACGAATTGTCTGTCGTTGTGTGGTGATGTCGTTTCCGCGTCTAAGTCGAAGTCCAAGCTACGCGTCCAGGATCTGTGTTCCAGTCAAGTCCAAGTCCAGGCTTCGAATCCAAGTCAAGTCCAAGTCTGAGCTCCCAGTCCAAGTCCAAGTCAAGTCCAAGACCAAGTCCAAGTCCGTGCTCTCTGTCGGAGTTCACGTCCAAGTCCAGGCTCCGTGTCAAGTCGCCGTGCTTGTGGCCTGCACCTGGCTCCGTCTTTGCAACGCCCAATAGCAACAGAAGGAGATGAATGAAGGGATCGCAGAGGCAGTGGCAAAGATCTTCCACGAATCAATAAAATCGGTAATTGCTGCTCAGAAAAGAAAAAAATTGCAAACGTGACTCCGCTCTTCCAAAATATGGGAGGGAGAAGAGCGGAAATTATCTGTCAGTTCGCCTGCCTTCAGTGGCTGGAAAGATGTTGGAGCCCATTGTAAAGGGGGTTTCTTCTTTTTTCTTTGTTACTGTGTATGTAATCAAAAGGGCTTCTTTCTCTTGTTAACTAACAGGAATTCTTTTTATTTTGCGAGAGATTGCTGGAAGCTTGTTTGGGTTAAAATTTACTGATAACGAGAATTGTATCCCTTTGTAAACCAAATAGAGATTAATGTTCTTTCTTCTGAGTCTGTAAGCTTTTGTTGACGGGCTTTTGGGCAGATCGGCGCGAGGGGGTTGAGAGAGAGGACGCAATGCTGTAAGCTGGGCGAGGATCGGACCCCAAAGGGGGGTCCGAGGCCAGGAGGTACTCCGGGGAGGGGGGATGAAGCTAGATGTGCTTGGTTGACCACTCGGAGGGTCCTGAGCTGCGAGTCGAGGAGTTCGGAGGGGATCGAATGGTGGCCAGAAGACTTCAGAAATTGAGCTCCAACGGTTGTGCACGAAGTGGTTTGGACTTTGATAAGTTTGGCGCATTTTCTCTATTTTTTCTCTTCATATATACTGTATCGTTATTAATCACTTAGTTATTGTAACCTTTATAAATTTTACTCATTTAATCGCTTATGGTGTACTGTTTGTTTTTGGGCGAGGCGGGGAAATCACACAGCATCCACACCAGCTGATTACCCAGTTTGCCGGGGCCGAAGGCTGCTCCCCCTGGACGAGAATGAGCTGAGCGAGCCTGAGGTGACCCAGGGGGTTACACCATTATTTCGTTTTATAAGGTTTCTGCGTTCTTGGAGGCAGATGGTAAACTAGGCCCAATTCAGCATGGTTTTCTAACGGGGAAATCTTGCCTGATAAACCGGTTGAAAATTTTTGAGACAGTGTCAGGCTTTGGCTGAAAGGAGGCTTCAGCTCAGAAGGAGCGTTAGTCCTCACTGAATTGTCCGGGTAAATTTTAGTTAATTTTCCCGTTTTCTTACTGTGTCTGTGGTGTTTAATGTAGCTCAAAGGGAAGCTGTGTGTTCTTCATCACGATGTTGGAGTCACAGAGTCTCCCAGGGAGCACATCGGTCTGCATTTCATCCAGCTGCAGCTGCTTGAAGATCTGGACTGTCACGCAGCTGGCCTTCGATTTGCAAGGGAGAGTGAGGAGATCATCGCTCGTATTTACAGGGAAGTTGTCACCTCCCATTTTCACAAGGCGGCTCGCTGGGTGACTGATAGGAAGGAGAATGGGAAGGTGAATAGGCAGTTGGCGTAGAGCACTCCGGTCGCCACTCCCCTTAGTAATAATTATTTGTTTTCGATAATGTTGCGGAGGATGATCTTCTGGTGGAATGCCATGGAGACGGGGTGATGGTCCGTGGTGCAGAAGGGAAAGAGGGCGAAGAGGGATGCATTACGGATTGGAGGACTTGAACCGAAAAGACATTCTGTGGACATGAATGTGACACCCGGATAGTATGTTGCCTTCCGGGTGGCAGGATCGGGGACGTCTCGGATCGCGTCCACAATATTTTGAAGAAATGAGAAGGGAATCAACGAAATAAGAGGGCGCACTAACCAATAATATAAAGCTGGATCCTAAAATTTATATATTATTTCATTCTTATCAGAGTAAAGGGGGGAGTGAGAAGCTATTAGACCACTGCACAATTATGCTAGTGATGTAATAATGGGTACAGAGAAATGGCAGATAAACTTTATACGCGCTTGGCATCAGTCTTCATTGCGGAAGACAGTAGCACTGTGCCAAGACTCCATGAGTGCCAGGGAGCAGGAGTGAATGCTATTACTAATATAAAGGAAAAATTGCTAGGCAGACTCCACCGTCTAAAGATGAATAAGCCACTCGGACAATACGGACTGCTTTGCAGAGATATGAGAGAGGTTGCTAAAGAGATTACGGGTGCATTGGTCATTATCTCTCAAGAATCACTTGATCTTAACATGGCCTCGGAGGATTGGAAAACTACAATTTGTACTCCCCTCTTTAACAAGAGAGAAAGACAAATGAAGGAAGTTATTAGCCAGTTAGCCTAACCTCAGTTGATAGGAAAGTGTTGGAGTCAATTATTGAGTATGAAAGTATGAAGTCTTGGTGCTCTTGGAGACTAATGATACAATAAGTGCAAGTCAGCATGGTTTCTAACAAAATAAATCTTACCTGACAAATCTGTTCGAATTGTCCGTGGAAGTAACAAGTAGGTTGGACGAAGGAGAGGCAGTGATACTGGATGTGATTTGGTGTTGGGTGTAAAAGGAGAGGCGGTGGATGTGACACGGTGCCGCACATAAGGCTGCTTCACGAGATAAGAGCCCGTGGAATTATAAGTAAGTTAATGACATGATTGGAGCATAGGCTGGCGGCAGAAAACAGAGAGAGGGAAAACAGGGATACTATGCTGGCTGGCTGCCGATTATCTGTGGAGTTATCTGCTGGGACGGTTGCTTTTAAGGAGGCGTGTCAATAATTTGGACTAGGGTATAAATGGATTTGTAACTAAATTTGCCGATGAGACGGATAGGTGGGATATTGGCAGGTGTTGAGGAAACAGAGAGACTGCAGAGAGATCAAGATAGTTCTGGGGAATGGACAAAGAAGTGGGAAATGGAATTCAATGCTGGAAAGTGTATAATGTTTTGATCCAGCAACAATGAATATATGATTGAGACAAGTTTTTAATAACAAATCATGCATTTATTATATTTCAGTATGTTGCACGCAAGCATCTGGGACCTCTTACTTTTCTTTCTTATTCAATTGGAAACAGTTAGCTATTACGTGGTCAGGCTTCTGACAATAAATGACAACAAATGGGACCAAATTTTCTTTCCTCACAGGCTTTCCTTCATCTTTACGTTTCACACTAAATTCTGATTTAATTTCTGATTTACCTTGAATCTCTGTGTTATTTTTCCTTTTAAAAGTTCTGCCCTGAGAAAAGATTATTGTTATGGAACAAAGCATACTCAAAAGCTAATTTAGGAGAGTCCTGCAATGTAGCAGTGTCTCTCTCATTGAAGTATGTCCTTACTTCAACAGGGATGCTCCTTTTAAATTCCTTCATTAAAGTCATTTCTTTCAATTTATTATAGTCCCCATTTACATTTTCTAAGGAAACCCATCTCTCAAAACACACAGCTTTATCGTAGGCAAATTCCACATAAGTTTTCTCCTCAGATTTCTTCAATTTTCTGTATCTTTCTTATATGCTTCTGGAATTAACTCATACGCGTTCAATATGCGCAGTTTCACAGTATCATAATCTAGTGCTTGCTCAGCAGCTAAAGATGTACAAACCTGTTGAGCATTGCCTTTAATTACACTCTGTAACTAAACTGACCATCTCTCTTTCGGCCACTCCGAAATCAGAGCAATCGTTTCAATATGTTGAAACTATTTTTCTACTTCTGTTTCACTAGATGGAGGGACCAATTTAATTTCCTGACTAACAACAAACGTTTTTATTGGGACCAGGAGACTGATTCTCAGACTTTAACCCCTCCATCGCAAATTCTAATTCCCTCTTTTTATTTTCATCTTCTAACCTACAACGTTCTAAGTCAACATTACTTTGCTCTAACTTCAGTTCTTCGATTTGTATCTGCATCTCTAGATTACTTATTGGAAACGAATCTAAAATTGATTCATCAAAATCTCTAAAATCTAAATAGTCTGACGCGATTTCTCTCGTTGTAGTTCTCAAAATACCTAGTAGTTTCAACCTACTACCAATCTCAGGTAATTCACTTTCTTTTTTTGCCTTCGCTAATAACTCCCAATCAGGCGATTCGGGGAATTCGTCAATATTCATTGTTGCCGAATACCAGTCACAAGCTAATCAACAAAAGAATCGAGTATTCCCCTTTCCCAAAACAGCGATCAAAAATTAAACAAGCAATTAATCACAAATATGGATTCAGATAGCACGAGCCAACAAATGTTATGATCCAGCAACAATGAATATATGATTGAGACAGGTCTTTAATAACCAATAAAACATTTATTAAACTCTTCTAAAAAAAGTAAACAATCGACTAAAATAACCCAAAGTCAGTCGCGATACGGCAGCTCGAACAGTTCTTAAAGCAAGAAATACGAACTCTGTTCTTTAAAGTAGTATTGCAAAAAGTCCAAAATGATTTACAGTCAATTAAAGTAGAGACTTTTCTTGAAGTAATTCAATCCTCTTTCGTGTCTTTACTGCTGATCCCAGCCGAAGTATGCTTTGCCCAGGGATTTACGATTGAAATAAATAAAACGTCTTAAAGGCACTGACATTTCCTTGGCGAAAGTTTGCACCCAACTCTTTCTGCTCTTTTGGCAAAGCAGGAGTTAACATGGACACAGGTAATTAATTCCTCGTACGATGATTAAATAAACTTTGAATCTGCTTCACAACCGATATCAAATTTCCTCCATCTTTGAGCATCCCGAAGTTCGATGTATCTTCACTCTCCGACTGCTGTTTAACTGGCAGTTTTGTAGCAAAACTGCCGGTAATAACCGTTGACTTAAAGCAGAAAGTAAAACTCTATTTTAAAATAAAACTGCGTCATAACATAGAATAAGCAGCGAAACGGGAGTGTCTGGCGAATTCAACCACGGTCTGCCCCACAACACAGGGAGGGGTTCTCCTTTTATGCCCTGTTGTGAAAAAAAATCACATGGCCTCTCACTGGCGGGAAAATGACGTCACTCAACCATCACAGGACCGTTACCTCATGTCCAGCCTAGCCTCAATAACATCATGGTCACGTGACAGGTAGAAGATACCCACGGGTACGTAACAATGGTCCTGCACTTCTGTGGGAGAAATAAACGGGCAGACTATAATTTAGATGGGGAGTGAATTCAAAATGCAGAGATGCAAAGGGACTTGGGAGTCCTTGTACAAGATACCCTAAAGGTTAACTTCCAGGTTATGTCGGTTGTGAGGAAGGCAAATACAATGTTGGCATTCCTTCATAGATGTCTAGAATGTAAGAGCAGGGATGAGATGCTGAGGATTTATAAGACTCTTGTGATGCTATTACAAATGTATTGTGTGCAATTTTGGGCTCCTTATTTTAGAAAATATATATTGACATTGGTGAGAGTTCAGAGAAAACACACAAAAATGATTCCAGTGATAAAATGCTAACCGTAAGAAGAACGCTTGGTGGCTCTTAGGCAGCATTCCAGGCATTTCAGGAGAATGAGTTAGCATCTCATGGAAACATTCCGAATGTTAAGTGGCGTGAACAGATTAGATATGGCAAAGTTATTTCCCATGGTCAAGGATTAAAGGGCAAGACGGCACAACTTTAGGATTAAAGAACGTCCCTTTGGAAATGAGACTATGAAAAATTGCATTAGTCAGAGTGCGTGACATCTGTGGTATTTGTTGCTACTAGCGGCGGTGCAGGTCAAGTCATCGGGTGTATTTAAGGCAAAGATAGATAGGTTCTTGATCGGCCAGGGCACCCAAGGGTATGGGGTGAAGGCAGGGGAGTGGGGACGAGTGGAACAATTTGAGCAGCCCATGATTGAATGGCGGATCAGCTTCGGTCTACAGAATGGATTAGTTCCACTCCGATATCTTATGCTCTTATGGACTTATCCATTTGGAACTTCCAAAACCATTTGCTAAGGTACCACACATGAGGCTGCTGAACTAGATAAAATTCCATGGCATTGCAGAAAAGATATTGGCAGTATGGAGGAGGGGCTTACAGTCAGGAGGTAGTGACTACGAATAAAGGGGGCCTTTTTTGATTGACTGCCAGTGACTGGTGGTGTTCCTCGGGAGTGAATATTGAGACTGCTACTTTTCACATTGCTTCTCAATGATTTGGATAATGGAATAGACGGCTCGGTGACAACGTTTGCAGATCGTATGAAGATAGGTGGAGGAGTAGATAGTGCTGAAGAAGTAATGCGATAACGGTAGACAGACAACTTGGAAGAATAGGCAAAAGACTGGCAGATGTTATACAGTGTTGCGAAATGTACGATAATGGTAAAAGGAACAATAGTGCGAGGTATTCTCTAAATAGGGAGAAAGTTCAGACATCAGAGTTGTAGAGACACTTGGAAAGGCTTGTGCAGGAATTCTGGAAGGTTATTTAGTAGGCCGAGGGTTGGCATAATCGATTAAACAACTGTACAGTCGACGCCCTGCCGAACTGTCTCAGCCCGAAACTTCGGATGTACTTTCTTTCTCTATCTGCTGCCTGGCCTGTTTTGCTCCTGCAGGATTTTTTTCTGTTTTGCTGGGATTTCCAGCATCTGCACATTCTCTTTTCTTTGTGAGATAATGCTGAAACTGTATAAGACGCAAGTCAATCTGCATTTGGAGTGTTGTCAACTGTTCTGACCCCACACCTCAGGAAAAAAGATTTCTCCTTGGAAAGAGTTAAGTGGAGCATCACGAGGCTGATACCGGGAATGAAAGGGTTAGCATATTAGAAGTCTTTAGCAGGTTTGGGCCTATACTCACTGAGACCTACCGAATGTTGAAATGACTAGATATGATGGATGTGGCGAGGATGTTTCCTATGGTGGGATATCCAGAGCAACAGGGCAACGCCTCAAAATTGAGGGGTGACCTTCTGGAGCAGAGGTAAAGGAGATTTTCCTTAGCCAGAGAGTAGTGAATCAGTCGAATGTTCAGCCACAAACTGCGTTGGAAGACAAGTCCGTGGGTATATTTAACACCAAAGCTGATAGTTTCATGCTCGGTCATGGCGTCTAACGATACGGAAAGAAGGCAGAGGTTTGGGATTGAGTGGGATCGGGGAGCAGACACCTTGGACTGAATGGCCTAATTCTGCTGCTATGTCTTATGGTCGCATGGAGAGAGAGAGAGCAGCCAGATGACTTAGCACGTATTGGTAATAATGACGAAGGAAGTAAGAGCAAAGGGGCCCTGAAAAGAGAATTCAGAGAGCTAGGCAGAAAGCTGAGATGCAAGAGCTACAGTTTAGTAATTTCTGGATGGCTACCTATGCCTCAAACCACTGACGGTAGAAACAAGATGACCTGCCAGATAATTTCACCCCTGTGTGATTGGTACAGGGGAACAGTGCTTCAGTTTCTGGGATCTCTGCGATATTTTATCGGGAAGACATGATCTGTACGAAAGGGGCGGGTTGCAGCTGAACGGGAGAGTTCTTGGGGAAGGTTAAACAAATTGTACTGTGAATAGGAACCGGATTCAAGGGATACAGTAAGGACGGAAGTTGAAAAAGCAATGATGGCGTGTAGTCGGGCTGTCAGCAAAGGGAGGCAGATGACAGCATAAACTTGCAGCCAGCAGGTTGTGTATCAGTGCATTAGGGATACAGAATCAATAAGAGTAGCAAATACAGTACTCAAAGTATTATGGTGCACGGAGTATTAGAAATAAGGTGGATGAACTTGTTGAACTATTACAGATGCTGGTGTCTGATGTTGTGGACATCACTGAATCATGGCTGAAAGATGGTTGAAAGCTGAAGTTTCAAGGTTGAATATTGGATCGGAGGGATATGAAGGTAGGCAGAGGGGGTGACGTTGTTCTGCAGGTAAAGAATGGCATTTAATCAGTAGAAGGTTGTGACATAGGACGGGAAGATGTTGAACCCTTGTGGGTTCAGTTAAAAAAACGGCCAGTGTAAAAAGGACACAGGCCTCCAAACTGTATCCTGATGTGGACTACATATTACAACGGGAAATAGACAAGGAGAGTCAAAGGGACAATGTGATGATCGCCGTGGGAATGTAACGCCCTGGGGAAGTTTTCACTGCTCTGTACTGATTTCTCTGAGGCCGCAGTCTTTCGATTAGGATGAGAAATATCGGAGGCTTTGGAATCTGCGCCGGCCAATGAGGGGGGCATTTCCCTTTCTTCTGTGCCCCAGAGGAGGTATTCGCAGTCTGTTGTCGGCGAGAGATGAAGAGTGAAGACGTGAGAAGTGAGAGTTCGTAGACCGTAGGACGGAATGGACATGAAGCGAGGGTCCGGGAGTGGTCGACGCGTGGACCTAATCGCTGGTCGCCTAATGGACGGAAACCCGTGAGCTCATTCGACTGTTTCATTTAAAAGGGCCGTTTCTCTTTTTGTTTCTTTCCGAACCCAGGATTCAAATTATAAATTATAAAAGCTTAATCGCTTAATTGCATGTGGTGACCTGTCTGATATTTCGGGCTACTAATCAAGCAGCATCCACACAATCGTGATTTCAAACCTTTGGCGGGGCCGGAGACTGTCTTCCCTCGAACAACGCCGCCGGCCGAACTTGCGGGTAACAGGAGATTTTAACAGGCAGGCAGATGACGAAAATCAGTTTTGTAATGGTTCTCCAGAGAGTGAATTTCTCGAATTCCTATGGGATAGCTTTTTCAGAGTAGCTTCTCGTGGAGACTACCAGTCAATCAGCTATAGCAGATTCTGTGTTGATTTTTTTTTACGAACCAGAGGTGATTGTGGTGCTTCGGGTAAAGGGACCCTTAGGAGAGAGTGAGCATATTATGATTGAGTTCAAACTGAAATTTGATAGGTTGAAGGGAAACTCTAACTTTGCGGTACTTCAGTGGTGTTAATGAAATTACACTAGTATGAGAGAGGAGCTGCAAATCTAAATTGAAAGGAGGTGCTCTCAGGGATGATAGTACATGGGTTTTAGGGAAAATATGAGAAAGGTGCAGGATAACTATAGTCAACTACAGATAACTATATATTACAACCACAGCTGTCAACAAAATTGAGGGGTAACGGGAAAGCATAAGAAATGGCCGACAACAATGCATCGATTCGCGAGAAGATAGAGGATTGGGAAGCTTTTGAAAACCTGCTGAAGACAATTAAAATTTATTGGGAAGAAAATATGAAACATGAAAGCAAGGTAGCAAACAATACCAAGGTGGATTGAAAAAAGAAACCTTGAAAAATAAAAGAGATGAGAGTGGATACAGGACCGCTGGAAAGTGAGGTAGGAGAAATAATAACGGGAGGACAAGGAGATTGTAGATGAACAAAATGAATAGATTGCTTCAGTCCTCACTGTGGAAGAGAAACGCAGTCTGCCATGTTTTGAAGCGTATGACGGAAGTGAAATTAGTACAGTTACTATTACAAGGGAGATGGTGCTCAGAAAGAATATAGACATTAAGAAAGAGAATGTGTTGTTGCTTTTGAAAACATTAAGTTAAAAAAAGTCACCGGGACCGGAAGAGATTTGCCCCAGGATACTGTGGGAAGCGAGGAGGGAGCCTCTGGCGATGATCCTTGCATCATCATTTGGGATGGGAGAAGTTTCTGAGATCAAACTTGAAAACAATATATAATATTAATGGTAAACTCATGGAGGATCAGAGAGATTTTCGCGGCTGCGGCCACAAGACATTCAAAACTGCTGTGGAGATCGACAGTGCTGTAAAGAAGACATATGGTGCGACGGCCTTAATCAAACGCGGGATTGAGTTCAAAAGACGTGAGATAATGTTAGATATATAAGCCCGTATTTAGACCACTCTTGTTCAGTTGTGGCCACCTCTTTCCAGGAAGGATCTGATGCTGATGCTTTATAAGACACTGGTGAGCCACTCATCTTAGAAAAGCCGAGCCGGCATTGGAGAGGGTCTAGAGTAGGCTCACAATGATGATTCCAGGAATAAAACGGTTATCATACGAGGAACGTTTGATGGCTCTGGGCCTCTACTCACCGGAACTCAGAAGGATCAGTGAGCATCTCATTAAAACCTTTTGAATGTTGAAAGGCCCAGACGAGTAAATGTGGTAAGGATGTTTCCCATAGTGGGAGAGTCTAGGACAAGAGGGCACGATCTCAGGATAGAAGGATGCTCTTTCAAATCAGAGATGTGGAGACATGTTTTCAGACAAACGGTGGTGAATTTGTGCAGCTGTGGATGCCAGATCCTTTGGTGTATTTAAGGCAGAGATTTCTAGTTTCCTGATTGGATATGGCGCAAAAGTTTACGGGGAGAGTGCAGGGAAGTGGGGTTGAGGAAGAGATAGTAAAACAGATCCTACATGATTGAATGGTGGAACAGACTTGATGGGCCAGAAGGCATAATTCAGCTCCTGGGTTATATGGTCTTATGAAAACATCCGAGAGACTGCAGGGGGCATTTACAAGGATGTTGCTCGGATTAGGGAGCAGGCCTTATGAGATAAGGTTGAGTGAATTTGGCCTTTTCTCCCTGGAGCAACTGAGGATCAGAGGTGACCTGATAGTGTTTAAGAAGATGAGAGGTATTGATCATGTGGCTAGCCAGAGGCTTTTTCGAGGGCAGAAATGGCTAACACGTGGGGACATATTAATTTTAAGGTGCTTAGAAGTAGGTACAAACGGAATATCAGAGGTTGGTTTCTCACAAAGAGAGTGGTGGATTGTAATGCCAACGACCGTGGTGGAGGCCGATGTAATAGGAGACAGTTTGGTACATGGAGTATAGAAAATTAGAGGACTATGTGGTAGGCAGTTTCCAGATTAGGTTACAAGGTCGAAACAACATTGTGGGCCGAATAGCCTGTGATGTGGTGCAGATTTCTACGATAATTTTCTGATTAAACAATGATTTATTTTTATAACTTATACATGTTTAACGACATGTTGTGATTTCGTCAACAGTGTTTCCTGTCCGAATCAGATTAATCTTCAGCTGCTTAACTAACTGGTAATCAACCATAGTAGTCTGAAGTCCCATGATATCCGAGTCAATAACCCTTACGTGAAGATAATAACTTAATCCCTGTTGTTTAATATGATCGTCAACTTGCTCGATTAACGCTAATCCATTTTACAGTGAGATACCGAAACATTGGTCGCTTGAAACTCCAAACAAATGCACTTCAAAATAATTGTCTTGATGATGCAAGATAAAACAATTGCGGTTGCATTTCATTTACAAATCTCTCCCAGTGCTGATAACAGGTACTTCACACCGTTCTTCAGCTCCTCCCTGAATTTTCTCTGTCAGTCCCTAGATACAGGTGTTGGTGCAGGTACTGAGAGAAGACAACATAATCGCGCAAACCTGCAAGATATAGGTCGGTTTACTTAAATATCTGTCTGTGTAGAAATAGTTTTCGGCTTGCCAGTTCATAGTACGTACGACATAGGGCATCCAAAATAATATAAAATTGGCTGAAAGAGCAAACAACAGAATCATTGACTTTCTCCGGCTTGCCAGCTCTGGATCATTACGATTTTCGCTGCATTTCCGAAATGCCTGACGAACTCTATTTGTCGCTATAATACGTTTGGCGGTTACAACATTGAAGAGCAGAATTAAAGAGATCGGTAATAACGGTGTTGCGATGCTGTCAAATACCTGGTGGGCTTTCCATAACGGTGACGTGTAAAATTCAGCTATGGCGATACAACGCCATCGATCCACTGCGAAGTAAAACGGAATGGCCTGGGCACAACACGCTGCACTCACTGATTCTAAGTTATAATGCACAATTGCGTTCTCCCCAGTTTCACATCGAGAAATCAATTCTTACGAGGTGTCGAGTCTCCTCGTCCCTGCAGTGAACCTTCACGCTATTATGAGTGGAATTGTGCTGGGACTGGCCGCGGTCAGAGAGAGACATCACGGCACAGAGGGGGTTCAGCGGTGAGCGGGCCTAGCGAGTCACGGCTTTCACTTTCAGGATTTTACCTGAAGTCGCATCTTTCCAAACTGTGCTGACGGTCTCCATAGATGCTGTCTGACTCACTGATTTCTGCCAGTGTTATGAGTGCGGTATTTTCCTCTTTGTGCGTTTCGTAAGCATATTTAAATATTTCTGGCATATAGGACGACGTGTTACAAAATGCCTATGTTAATATTACAGATATATATGTAGCACCTACCCAACAGGCTGGGATATGTGGAGGGGAAAAGGAGATCCAGCCACTCACCAACCACACCTCCCGGACACAAAGGCGCTGTGAGAATCAAGTCGATGCCGCACGCACACACCGTGTCAAGCTCACTCCAGATATCGTCATGGAATACACTTTAAAGATTTTACTAAAACTAAAAGAGTACAATGCAATACAATATATATGAAGGAAAAGAAAATAAAGTAAAAGGCGCCAACTTATTAAAGTTCAGTCAGTTCACTGCTCATCGTTGGAGCTCAACCATCGAACCATTCGACCCCTCGTCGCTTTCCTCCGACCTCCACGTCCTCGCACCTGGGACCACCCCGGTGGTCGACCGAGCAGTGCAGCGCACGTCCACATTCCTCGGCGTCTCCGTCCCGACTCCCTGAAGAGACCGCGAAAATCCCAAAGCTCCCAAACTCAGAAGACAAAATAACATTCCTCATTGATCAAAAACTGAATACAATCCCGGTATCAGCAATTCTAAAGCTAAACAACTGCGAGAGAAAACACTTTTCATACAAAGAGGCATTCATACTCTTAACAAAACAAAGAAGCCATTTTGATTAACATACACAGTACATTGTACACACACACACACACACACCCACACACACACACACACACACACACACACACACACACACACACACACACACACACACACACACACACACACACATACATATATATATATACACTTCAATCATGTCTCTATTTGAAATTAAACCATTAAATCAGTTTACATTTAGATTCCAAATTGCGGTGCAAGCTTCTGTATCTCGTCCAATAACAGTGAGAAATGCACCCTGGGCTTCAAGACACTGTTCACTTACGATGCAACTAACAGAATGCAAAGGCATCGCATTACCTGGGACACCGAGTGCTGCAATCACCGGGCAGTAAATTCTGACCATGTTGAAAATTGCGGAATATCCCATTTCCCGCTTGAAGCTGCGATCAGTTGTACAGATTGTCCCAGCGACCAGCATGCACTGACTGCAGGAGTTCTTATACACCTTTCGGAACCACAATTAAATCAGTCAGTGTTCCCATTGGTCACATTAGAAACACTCCACTGAACAAACATAAAGTATCAACAAGTTTTACTTATTGTGTCATATTTGGCACTTCAAGGAGAATTAGGACATGTATTAGATATTCTTACCAATCATTTTTAGTGGAGAAAGTCAGTGCAATTCTCTTTCGCAACGTTTGAAACGCTAAACATGTTTTTATCGTTATAATCTTATATTTTTTAGGAAAAAAACGCAATCTCCTTCAGTAGCAGATTGATTGTCACATTGTTATTAGAGGGTGGGGCAACAAGATTAGGCGCTTTGAATGTGGGTAAAATGAGGACTGAATCTTCCTTGACGGTCGCTATCCTTCATCGCTATCTTGACTTTTCAGCGCATGCAGTTTTTCAGGTGACAGCATCAGATAGGTGAATTTTCGAAGAGAAATTTGATTGCGTTCGTGAATATCTCAAATTTCAAAGTCCAAGAAATCTCAGCGCCTTCAAGAATGCTCCACACAAGCAAACATTTGTGAGATTTAACCACCAGCAGGCACGAGAAATCCTTCCGCATTACTGGTCTCAACGGATATCCCTCTGTTCTGTGCCATGCAGAACACATGATGAAGGAGGTGGGCGGCATGTTTGCCTTCAACAGTGGGGCATTGCAGGAGTTGGAATATCGTGTTATACTTGGACATTTTTGTTGATTGCGTCGCTATTTGTTCAGTTCTGGACACCAACCCGTGGGAAAAAATGGAATTAGGCTGGAGTGAGTGCAACATGTTCAAATGGATATAGCCAGGACTGGAGGCCCTCAAACAGCCCCCTCCCATGCACAAAATGCAGCAACACCCGTCCCACCCAACCCCCACTAGCAGAAGAACATCAGCGTTCTCTACCGAGGGCTCAAATGTGCAGCCTGCATTAATTCGATGATTAAAAGTCTGTTGTGTCGATTTCTCCGAGCTCTGCATTCAGAGGTTCGGAAAACATGAGAGATATAGACGGTGTAGACAGTCAGCATCTTTTTCCTTGTTTTTAAATGACCAATACTAGAAGACATAGCTTTAACGTGAGACGGAGAGTAAGTTTAAAGATACACGGGGATAGATGATTTATTTAGGTTGCGTGTGGTAGATGCCTGACACGCGCAGACATGGGGAATGGTGGAAGCATTTATGGTAGAAGCATTTAAGAGCTTTCAGGGAAGCAGATGAACATACAGAAAATTCACGGACACAGATCACGCATAACAATGAAGAGATTAAGGTTTATTTGACATTGCCATTCTGCAACATCATCTCACTGCGCCTTGCATCCTTATCAAATCCCTCATGAGTTCTCCCCCCTACGCAAACACCAGGGGTTATTAATACAGGCCAATTGACCTACCAGTCCTCGATACCGCAAAGTGGTCTGGGAGCGGGGAGGAGCATTGTGTCCACCTCATGGATTTTGCTTCAAGTCCTCGAGCATAAAACATGTAACATTTAACGCAGAACAGTACAACTCGGAGCAGGCCATCGTGCAAACTATTTAAACTACCAATTAAATGCCTAACTCAATGAATCCTGTTACAAGAATCACCATTTGCAATAATGATCAGGGAGGCACAGAGAGAATTTGTCATTACCGACTAGTATCTTCATTATCTGAACAGAAGAGCTCGGGCTTTTACACAACCGAATACCTATGTGCTTAACTATTAAGTTTTTCTGACCTTCTATGAACAGTCAGATAAGAGAAAGAATAATGTCGTTTAACGGAATCTATGTTGCTGACCACGAGTTCCTTGTCGAAACGCTTCGAATTTCCATGTACCTGGGGTACCACTCATCCACGTTGGTGAAACTCTAGACATTCAGCATTTTCAGCACACTCTAAACCTCCGATTTTATCTTCATTTCTTATCAATTCAAATGTAGGGTTCTCAGTAATATTAACTTTAATGTTAACTGTTAACTGCTAATAATGAAATGGCTTCTCTGTAATCTTAACTGATGAAGTAATGTTCTCTGTAGCTGAAATGTTTCGGTGGTAATTATAGAAAGCGGGGAAAATGCCAATGGAAGACAGGTCATTCTATATGTATGTGTGAGAACCTGAGTGAGTGGCGGGAGATCGGCAAGGAGAGGCGAAGAGGAAGGATGTGCGGGAAGCGCTCTGGTAGACCACCGTGGTTGGTCCTTGTCCGAGTGTCGAGGAGTCCGGAGAAGATCAAATGCTGGAGAGATGACTCTGTCCCTTGATCTCCAACGATTGTACACAGACTGAATAACACTGATAAGTGCGGCGCCTTCTTCTCGTCTATTAGTTTTCCTATTAAACATATAGTCATAGTAAGACTTATAAAGTGTAAGCATTTAGAACATAGAATAGTACAGCACATTAAAGGCCCTTCGGCCCACAATGTTGTGCCGACCGTCAACCCCTGAATCCCATAACCACCCCCCCCCCAATTTAATTTCCTCCATATACCTGTCTGGTAGTCTCGTAAACTTCACTAGCATGTTTGCCTCCACTACTGACACAGGCAGTGCATTCCACGCACTAACCACTCTCTGAGTAAAATACCTTCCTCTAATATCCCCCTTGAAATTCCCTCCCCTTACCTGAAAGCCATGTCCCTTGTACTCTGCCGTGGTGCCCTGTGGAAGAGGCGCTGGCTGTCACTCTGTCTATTCCTCTATATATCTTGTAGATCTCTATCATGTCTCCTCTCATCCTCCTTCTCTCCAATGTGTAAAGCCCTTGCTTCCTTAATCTCTGATCATAAACCATACTATGTAAACCAGGCAGCAGCCTGGTAAATCTCCTCTGTACCCTTTCCAATGCTTCCACATCCTTCCTATACTGAGGTGACCAGAACTGGACACAGTTCTCCAAGTTTGGCATCACTAGATTTTTATAAAGTTCCATCACAACATCGCGTCTCTTAAACTGTCCCTCGACTTATGAAAGCTAATACCCCATAAGCTTTCTTAACTACCCTATCTACCTGTGAGGCAACTGTAAGGGATTTGTGGACATGTGCCTCCAGATTCCTCTGCTCCTCCACTCTACCAAGTATCTTGCCATTTACTTTGTACTCTCCCTTGGAGTTTGTCCAACCTCACACTTCTCCGGGTTGAACTCCATCTGCCACTGCTCAGCCCACTTCTGCATCTTATCATTTTTTCTCTGCAATCTTCGACAATCCTCTGCACTATCTACAACACCACCAAACTTTGTGTCGTCTGCAAACTTGCCAACCCACCCTTCTACCCACACATACAGGTCATTAATAAAAATCACTAAAAGTAGAGGTCCCAGAACAGATCCTTGTGGGACACCACCAGTCACAACCCTCCAATCTGAATGTACTCCCTCCACCACGACCCTCTGTCTTCTGCAGGCAAGCCAATTCTGAATCCACCTGGACAAACTTCCCTGGATCCCATGCCTTCTGACTTTCCGAATAAGACTACCGCGTGGAACCTTATCAAATGCCTAACTAAAATCCATGTAGATCACATCCACTGCACTACCCTCATCTATATGCCTGCTTACCTCCTCAAAGAACTTTATCAGGCTTGGTAGGCACGATCTGCCCTTCACAAATCCATGCTGACTGTCCCTGATCAACCTTGATTCTATAAATGGTCATAGATCCTATCACTAAGATTCTTTTCCAACAGCTTTTCCACCACAGACGTAAGGCTCACAGGTTTATAATTACCTGGACTATCACTATTAACTTTTTTGAACAAGGGGACAGCATTCACCTGCCTCCAATCCTCAGGTACCAGTCCCGTGGATAACGAGGAAGTTAAGATCCCAGCCCGAGGTTCAGCATTCTCTTCCCACGCCTTGTGGAGCAGCCTGGGGAATACTCTGTCAGGCCTCGGGGATATATCCGTCATAATGTATTTTAACAACTCCAACAACTCCTCTCCCTTCATATCAACATGCTCCAGGAAATCAACCTCACTCATATTGCCCTCATCGTCATCAAGTTCCCTCTCAGTGGTGAATACCGATGAGAAGTATTCATTGAGGACGTTGCTCTTCCAAAGCCTCCAGGCACATCTTCCCACTTTTATCTCTAATCGGTGCTACCTTCACTCCTGTCATCGTTTTGTTCTTCACATGATTGAAGAATGCCTTGGTGTTTTCTTTTACCCTACTCGCCAAAGCCTTTGAATTCCCCTACTTGCTCTTCTCAACCCCTTCTTAAACTCCTTTCTTGCTACCCTATATTCCTCAATAGACCCTGATCCTTGCTTCCTAAACCTCATGTATGCTGCCTTGTTCTACTTGACTCGATTTTCCACTTCACGTCACCCGTTGTTCCTTGACGCTACCATTCTTTTTCTCCCTCATCGGGAAAGGACACTTACACATCGACCACATGTCCATCGTTCATTTCCCTGCAAAAACATCATCCCAATTCACAACCGCAAGTACTAGCCTTATAGCCTCATAATTTGCCCTTCCTCAATTAAAATTTGTCCTCTTCTCTCTGATTCTATCCTTTTCCATGATAATGCTAAAGGTCAAGGAGCGGTAATCATTGTCCGCCATGTGCTCACCCATTGACAGATCTGTGACCTGACCCGTTTCGTTATCTAATACTAGATCTGGTATGGCATTCCCCCTAGTCAGCCTGTCAACATACTGTGACAGGAATCCATCCTGTACACACTTAACAAACTCTGTCCCATCTAAATCCTTGCACCTAATCAAGTGGCAATCAATATTAGGGAAGTTAATGTCACCTGTTATTTTTGCACCTTTCCAAAATCGGCCTCCCAATCTGCTCCTCGGTATCTCTGCCGCTACCGAGGGCCGATAGAATAACCCCAGTATTGTAACTGTTCCCTTCCTGTTCCTGATTTCCACACATACTGACTCAAAAGTGGATTTAATCGAACATTGTGCACTGTCTGATATTTTACGTTGTGGGTTTCCGCCCGGGTGCATTACACAGCATCAACGCAAACATGAGACACAGTCTGGCGGACGGACGGCTGTTTCCCCCTGGGCGAAAGTGAGTTGATAGCGCTGAGCGTTACTTTTGTCGGCGCTCGTCCCGTGATTGAATTTAGTGGTGCTGTGCAACGACTCTGCTTAAAGTTCAGTTGTGATGGCGACAGAGGCATTTCGGTGATGGTGTGTGGCTGCAAGTTTGGCAGAGAGCAATGTGTGCTTGTTGAGTGGGGTGGAGACTAGCGTACCGGATGAAGTGTTACCTCGAGGTTCGAGTGGGTTAAATATGTTGCCATAAGGGAACTTGTATCGCGAAACCTTGATTTTGAGACAGGTACAGACATAGTGTTAGTGCAGACCAGTGAGGACATAAGAGGGGTGGAGTTGCCAGAGGAGTTTGGCGCACAAGGGAGGCGGGACCATGGCGCTTGCAAATTCTCGGGAAGGGAAAGGACGGAGCTCAGAGAGCTGAGTCGCCAGCGGATGAGGCACGGGATCTGAGGGAACCAATCCTCTCGGTACTGTGCGATGAAGGGAAGGCGTGGTCAGATTTGGGAAATTTGGTTAGTTCCCGTCCCGCAGCGAAAAGCAAGAGTTCCGAGTTGGCATTTGCAAATACCTCTCTGGCGAGAAAGGATTTTTCTCGAGGATAACACTCATTCCCGAGGTGTAGAGGATAATGAGACGTGTAGAGCAGCCGTCACAGTTGTTAAGTGAGTGTCAGTGCTCCGATGTGTAAAAGCGGCAGAAATTAGTTGAGAGTTTGTGGGGGAGTGGCGTCTGTTTTAGTGCAAAGCGTGAAGGTTAACCAGAATCCATTTACTGTCGTCTTCCCATCAAGTGACAACCGGTAATCAGTGCAACGCAGAAAATGCTGGTGTAACGCAGCAGGCCAGGCAGCATCTATAGGAAGAAGCACTGTCGACGTTTCGGGTCGGGTCCTTTCGTCCTGACGTCCTGTGTTGCTTGAATTTCCAGCATCTGCAGATGTCCTTGTGTTTAGCGGTAATTAGTGCCTCCTTTGTTCTCAATCAGTAACCAACTCGAATCTGTCACAACCACAGATTCGGCAGAGAGGCAGATGCAGCAACTGCGCTCGTGAATTGCATTGATTATTGTTTCACTGTGATGTATTAAACTCCATTTTTTTCATCGTAGCTCTTGTCGAGACGAGCAAAACGCAGCGAAGAATACACAACTCTGTTCGATTTGAAGTCTACGGCACTTGGCCCGTAGATGAACGGAGTTACAGCAGCTCTCAACCAAACAAGGAACGGTATTAAATACCATCACAATGAAATAATAATTAGCAGACAAGTGAATGCTCACGAGCGCAATTGCCGTATCTGCTGCGCTGCCGAATCCGTTGTGCCAGATTCAATCGGGGCATATAACCATGTATAACCATATAACAATTACAGAACCGAAACAGGCCATCTCTGCCCTTCTATTCCGTGCCGAACGCTTACTCTCACTTACTCCGTCCGACCTGCATTCAGCCCATAACCCTCCACCCCCTTCCTGTCCACATATCTACACATTTTTCTTTAAATATACAGACCCCACCCTGCGTTGCATATTATATACAACCAAGGAACGCCTCACGAATATCTACGTGTTCATAAATGATACCTCTTTCAGCAGATTATCTGAGAGATGATTGTGTCCACGTTAAAGCACTGATAAAGCTAAGCGAATTTTACTCAAAAGATGCAGAACACTGTCTCTTCATAATATGGCAGGTCCACCTCTTCCATCTGGCAAGAACAAAGGCGATTAGTCCATCTGCATCCGCGGTCCTTGTCTTATTAGAATTCACTGATTTGTAGACAGTAGTTCTTTATAGCCAACAATCCCTTCTGCCTACACAAAGTCCATATCCCTGCATTCCCTGCTCATTAATTATTCTGTCTAGCACATTCTTCAAATTGCTTTATCATATCTGCCTCCGTACCACCCCGGCCAGCTCATTGCTGGCACCCTGTACTCGGAGTGTGAAAAACCTAGCCCCACACACAGGGACTACCTGATAGAGTAGATGACCTCGACAGACTACGGGTGAAGTATTGACTCAACCGGAAGGATGTTTGCGGGCCTGAGGGAGAACCTGAGGGTGGGATGCTGAGGGGTATGGAACGTAAAGCTGCAGTTGGTGGTAGGATCTCTTTGAAGACTGCTGAAGGAATGTAGAATGACGTGCTGAATGCAGAGGCTCATGGAGTGTATACGTGTTAGAGCATGTAGCCCTGTTACGGAGGCGAGAAGGTGTGTTGAGGACGGAAGGCCGTGAACTTTGGAAAATATGAGTAAGGACAGAATCAATTGTAGAGGAAGGGTAAACGAATTATTTGAATAAAGGTCCGTAGGGAGGCTGGAATCAACAACATATTGCCCAGATCCATGATCGGCAAATCGTTCCGTGCATCAATTAGTCGTTCAATAAATCCCATTGGTGAATGTTACTGTCATTAACAGACAATCATATCAGAATGGGGGTGTGTCCTCCGGCTAGTTCTTAACGCAAGGGGAGTACGAATCGAAGAGGAACCCCGGAACTTCTCCATTTACGGAGCAAGAGGTGGATGCCCATTAAGCATCGGGTTCAACTAACGAACAAACATCGGAGTGATCCTGCGTGCCTCACTGTACCTGGACATCCGATGAACAGATCGCCCTTTCTCAGTGGTTTCTTTTTGGACATGTGGTTAGTATTCCAGCCTGTCACGGGGCAGGCTTAATTGTGTCAGCTTCCTTGATGTATACAACAAAAAGAGAGTTGCGGTGGGTAGATAAGTCAGGTGGACCAGATGCTTCACAAGTGAGCGTACTAGAACAGGTGGATGACGTGATCGTGCAGGAAATAGTAATGACCTTTCAAGAATAACAAGTTTCTGCATTGATTCCGGAAGACTGGAAATTGTAAATGTCACTTCACTCTTCAAGTAGGGAGAGCGGCAGAAGAAGGGAAACTATACGCCGATTGGTCTAAATTTGAAAGATGTTTCGAGCCTTTTATTAAGGATGAGGTCTCGGGGAACCTTGTGGCACATGTGAAAGTAGGTGATCCACAGCATTTTCGAGAAGGGAAACATTGCCTGAAAAAATCCTTTAGAATTATTTGAAGAAATAACACGCAGGATAGATAAAGGAAAATCGGTTGTTAACGTGTTATTGGATTTTCAGAATGCCTTTGAGAAGGTGCCAGACATGAGGTTATTTGCCCATGAATTACAGAAATGCTTCTAGCATGGGTAAAGCGGTGGCTCAGGTACAGGAAGCAAAGAGTGGAAATAAATGATAGTCGTTTTCCATAGGGGTCAATCTTGGAATTTATTATTGTGTACGTTATATTTCAGTGATTAACATCAAGGACTGTCTTCTCCCTCCAGTCGTCTGGGAAAAGGCTCCAAAGCATTCGGCCTTGCACGACCAGACTATGTAACAGTCTCTTCCCCCAAGCTGTCAGACTCCTCAGTATCCGAAGCCTGGACTGACAGCTTGCCCTACTGTCCTGTCTATTACTTATTTTAATGCCTGCAACTGTTTTTGTGCACTTTATGCAGTCCTGTGTAGGTCTGTAGTCTAGTGTAGCTTTCTCTGTGTTTTTTTTTTATTTAGTTCAGTCTAGATTTTTATTGTGTCATGTTACACCATTGTCCTGAAAAACGTTGTCTCATTTTTACTATGTACTGTACCAGCAGTTGTAGTCGTAATGTTAATTAAAGTGACTTGACTTGACTTAAAGGAGACTTTGCTACGCCGCTATTCCCGACCATTTTGACACGGACATCTCACTGTGAGGGGCGGAGCAAACAAATCATTCCAGAATTGTTATTTTGACGTTACCGTCCGACGCCGGCATTCCGTGATAATAATCCAAAACAAATATAACGTTAAGCAGGGGCAGATGATGATAATTTACGGATTATACGAGGTTTTATTTTTATATATTATCTATCTTTCGAAAACTATGCGCAGACTTTGTCTACAGTGAGATCACTGCACGGATCAGATTAATTGCTGTTCAAATGCATAGACACCTTGTGATCAAAAATGGTGTATATAATTTTATAATATCGGACTCATCAATCCATCCATGAAATTAATAACCATTTAATTCCCGCCGCTTCATCGTCGCTATTCGTTTGTACTATGACATCAGGAAACAACATTGCCAGAAACTCAAATCAAATACACTTCCAAAAAATTGTTGTTGCAAGAATGAGTACCTGTGTTTGCATTTTATTTGCAAACCATCCCCGCTGTGACAAACAGGGACTTCATTCCATTCAGGAATTTTCTCTGTCAGTCCTTAGATACACGTGTTGGTGCAGATACTGAGGGGAGACAACATAATCCCACATATTTGCCGGACATGTGCAGGATTTGCAGGATATAGGTCGGTTTGCTGAAATATCTGTCTGAGTTGGAGTAGTTTTCGACTTGTCAGTAGGACTTAGGGCATCCAAAATAAAATAAAATTCCGAAAGGACGAACAACAGAATAATTGACCTTCTCCGATTTGCCCCTTTGATTCATTGCCATTTTCGCTGCTTTTTCGAAGTACGAGACGAACTCTTTGTTGCTACAATGCGTTTGGCGTTAAAACATTAAATAAAAGTATTATTAGGCATCCGTTAGTCTCGAAAGACCATGGATTGCGCCTTGGAATGTTTCCAGGGCGCAAGCTTGGGCAGGGTTGTATGCGAGACCAGCATTTGCCCTCTCCACGCCAACAATGTTGTCCAAGGGAAGGGAAAGGGCCGATACAGCTTGGCACCCGTGTCGCCGCACAGCAATGTGTAGTTACGTGTCTTGCTGAAGGACACAACACCGCCTTAGCTGAGGCTCGAACTAGTGACCTCCAGATCACTAGACCAACACCTTCACCAATTGGCTACGTGCCAACGGAATTAAACAGATTGATAATAACGATGTACTGATGCAGTCAGATACCTTGTATGCTTTCCACAGGGGTGTTGTGAGGCCATGGGTCCACTGCAAAGTTAAATGGAATGGCCCTTTCACAACAAGCTGCATTCACTGTTGCTACTATTCCAGTCTCTGTTCTTTCGGTGCAATATCCGTTCCGCAGCTTCTGACAGCAGATAGCGATGCAGCGATCGAAAGTGAATGCACCAAAAGGAAGAGCCCAATGCTGCGAGTCTCATAGATAGCAGAGAACACGCCGCAGCGATCGAAAGTGAAAACAACCGTCAACCAAACAGAACCCATGTTGCGAGACTCAGGACAGGTAGCGGGACAACACCGGAGTTACCAGCAAGAAATTAGCAAACGAATAGATGTAATTTATCTTCTCTAATATAGTAACAGCAATGCCCACCAGTAGATCAGCTGCAGCCATGGCCACAAGGTACACCGCGATGCATTTGGAAAGGCCGCCTTTCCCGTTGGTGACGTTCACAATCAGAATTATTAGTGTAACTTTCATTGCGCTCTGGTAGTAATGGTTGAGTGGAGGCAGGGTAACAGCTGACCGAGATGGGATGTGGGTAGCCCGATCAGGCGGACTCCAACTTAGAAGGCACAATTTAGATCTCGCGAGATTCACATTCGGAGGTTAACCATCAGAAGGAGATCCGGAGGCTGACAGTAGAGCGCCCTCAAGTGGCTCAGTTAAATAGAGAATAAAATATTAGGTTCCAGCCCTGTAAAGTGAGGTTATGAAGAGCTATCCTGAATAGGATAGGGACTTGCCGAGAACGGCACAGGCAATGCAGAGATTAGTTTTATTTTCAGGCGGTCTGATGTAATTACAGTTTTTTAAAATAATTTAATTAATTGGCTTCAATTCAAAATGAAATTGTTCAGTAATTATACCGACAAGACGGTCTTGAATGCTTTTCATCGAAAATCGGGAGGTATTTGGAGATGGCAGAGGCAGACTTCTAACTTCACAAGATGTGAAACGGCTACCGGGCAAACTGGTCACAGACTGACAGATAATCAACGCTAAACTCAGCAGTCAGACTCTAAGCGTTCAGTCACAAAGACCAGCGGGGCGTCCTGAATGTCGGCGCACAACAGAGGGTAAGATGCCCATCTTGTGAATGGGTGTCGCGTGCCAGCTAAAAAGAGCTTTGACCAGGCGGTTCTAATTAGTGAAACAATCGTAGAAAATTCACATGTTTATGGAAAATCAATATGAATTTGAAAGTATTGCCCAAACATTAAGTTGCGTACATTCAATAGATAATCGATTTGATTGGGAAAAGGAGAATGAAAAAGGAGCAGCTAATGAGCGGGAAGCTTAAAACAATAGGACACACATTGCACCCCTACCTTAAGCAGATTGTCATGCGAGGAAGGTCAAAGTAATGGAGTAAAGTCCGCAGACATGGTCTGAAGACAAACCTATTTAAATATTCAAATACCTAGAGGGGAGGGGAACAGCTGACGGTACTTTGGAAATCAATCAATAACCAGCGGGTTATCGAGTCTCCTCGTCCATACAGTAAGTTTCACGGTGCTATGAGTCGATTTATGCCGCGACGGCCGTGGGTCACAGAGAGATTACACAGCACAGAGCGGACTCTGCGGTCACCGGACCTGGTGAGACATGGCTGTCTCTGAGAACATTCCTCGTGAACGTTCTCGAAACGAAACGTCCAATATTTATTCCCCTCGATTGCTGATGTCTGACCTGCTGAGTTCCTCCCATGTTGTGTGTGTGGTGTGTTCCTGTCTGCGCATCTTCTCTTCATATTTTAATCCTACTGACATGGACGGGTGTTGGCAATAGGACAACTGCCTGCGCGTTTCTTTTCACCATCCAGTAACAGAAAAACGCACTGGACCGCATCTGCAACTTGGCCATTAAGATACGATCCCCGAGCGTATTACAAACATTTCACATTACCTGGAACACCGAGTGCTGCAAGCACCGGGTAGTAAATTCTGACCATGTTGTAAATTGCAGAATATCCCATTTTCTACTGGACGAATTGATTAATTCTACAGATTGTTCCAACTACCTGCATGCCCTGACACGAGGAGTTCTTATACACCTGTCGGAACCCCAATTAAATCCGTCAGTGGGTTTAATTGTCACATTAGACACAATCTGCTGAACAGACACGAAGGTCAACTATTTTTAATCGTTGGGTCATTGTCTGTCATATTTCGTCTTCACGGAGAATAAGGACATTAATTTGATATTTTTACCAATCATTTTCAGTGGCGAGAGTCAGCGTTAACCTGTTTCGCAATGCTTGGCTCGCTGAATATATTTTTGTCATTATGCTCTCTTCTTTTGGGAAAACAAAATCAATCTCCTTCAGAACCCAATTGATTATAACATCGTTATTAACAGGTGGAGCAGGAAGATGAAGCATGTTCACTGTGGGTGAATACCTGCAACGAGTTTTCCTAGACGGGCACGGCATCCTCGCTGTCTTCACTGTTCAGTGCCTGTAGTACTTCAGGTGATAGCATCATCTCGGTGAATTTTCAAAGAGGAATTTGATGGCGTTCGTGAATATCTCATAATTTCAACGTCTAGGAAATCTGAACACCTGGAGGAATTCTCCACACAAGCGAACGTTGTGACAATTCACCTCCACAGGCTAGAAAAATCCGTCGTAGTCTCTGTTCCAAACGGATATTCCTCTCTTCTGTGCCCTGCCGATCAGATGGTGAAGGAGGTGGGCAACATGCTCGTCTTCATCTGTGGGATTTTGGAGGAGTTGGAATATCGTGCTATAGTTACACATACTAGAGATCGCGATTAGACTCCGTGTTCAGTTTTGGTCAACACCCCAGAAGAAAAATGGAATTAAGCTGCATATGCTGTCACAGTTTGACATAGATATAGCTTGTCCTGGACTGCTTGAGGGAGAAGCAAAGATTGGTTAGGGACCCTGTTTTCCACGGTGCTTAGCGGGCTGAAGGGAGGCGTGACAGAATTTTATAAATCAGCAACGGGTTTCAGAAAGTACATTCAATGTCAGAGAAATATATACAATATGTATCCTGCAATTCCATTCTTCGAAAACTTCCATGAAAACAGAGGAGAAGGAATGTCAGTGAAGACGTTAGTGCCGCAAAGAATGAGTCACAGTTAAAAAGTTAGTGCCCCAAGCCTCCACCAGCTCCCCACACCCACGCTCAAGGAAAAACAATGCAACGGGACATTCCACGCCACCATCCCCCACCCCCACCAATCAGCAAAATATAATTAGCGTCACCTTCCCAGCACTGAAGCGTGCAGCAAGCGCCAATGGAGACACAGAATTGCAGCACCCCAAAGGCGACTCGTTCACCCGGTAATTCGATATACAAAAGGCTCGTTTTCTCTCTCTCTCCCTCCAGTAAGGGAAAAAAAGAGGTGCCTCCGTTTCAAATTGAGAGGAGAGATACAACAATCAACTCTCCGATTTACGATGTTAACCGTCTGTTGCGTCGCTTTTCCCGAGCTCCCAGAGCTTGGGAAAACATGAGAGATGCAGACGGCGTAGAGAGTCAGCTTCCTTTCCGCGGGTTCCCAATGTCCAGGACTAGAGGGCATCACTTTAAAGTGAGATGGAGGGTAAGTTTAAAGATGTACGGGGAGAGATTATTTATTCTGACCACGGGGCCAGAATTATCCTATGCTGCCTCTTTCAATAACCTTAATACTCATAATACTTTTTCTTCTTTGACCGTGAACGCCCTAAGGTATGTATAGACAGCACTGATCTCCTGGTCATCCATGTCCTTGTTCCTTGTTAAATACGGAAGCACGCATTCGTTACGTACCCAACATACATTCTCAACATCTATCATCCCCCACCCCCATCCTTTATCCCTGAGTGTTCCCAGCTTCTTCCTAGCTATGCTATTACTTGAGGTGTGCAGAGAATATCTTGGGATTCACCTTCATCTTACATACCAGGAACATTTCATAGCCCTCTCTCCTGGCTTTCTTTAATCTCTTCTTTGATTCATTGTCTTTATACTCCTCAAGTGCTTCGTTTCATCCTAACTTCCGAAGCATTACATATTATCCCTTTCTACTTATCTAAGTTCATCATCTGTCTGGACATCCAAGATTCTCTTATCTTCCCATCCTTGCCCTGCTGACACGAATACAGTTTTCCTGTATTCTGTATAATTGATCTTCAGGCATCCTCCACATGTCTGAAGTAGTCTGTCAACGGAAATATGTCACGATATAGGCTTTTTATTTCATGACTGATACAATCGCAGTTTTCCAACTCTTATTGGAACCGTCCAGCAAGGAACGTACTTATGCTTTAGCTCTACTGGCAGTTAAGGAACTGTGTTCATTCCCGAACTGTTCACCCGCGGCAATTCAGTCACAGGGCCAGGTTCACTACACAACCTCAGGCCCCCTCGTCGAACCGTTCACATATTGATTTAAGTAATTTTCCTCGATACACGTAACAAATTCTGCCCCAAACACACCTTATGGTCTCAGTTTATATCTAGGACATTGACCACAGCACTATTATTTTCACACATTTCCTTACTCTGATCACGTATCTGTTCGATGATGTATCGGTTACTACATGGGGCTCTGTAGTACAATCCCATCAGTTTGATTGCTCCCTTCTTACTCTTGAGTTCCGCCCAAATAGACTCAGCGGGTGACCTCTCCATTGTCTCTAAGCGCAACAATGGTATTGAAAGTGATTTGTCTTGCAATTGGCACGCGCCACCACCCATTTCACCTCTTCCTCTACCTTCCAAAAACGCTGCAAACCTGGTACATTGTGGTTAATTCTAAAATAGATATAGAATAGGAATACTATGATCTATGTGCGAAAACAATTCATCTGAATTAGCAGGCAACCTAAATGTTTATATTTATAATAAATACTTATAGTTATTTGTCTGTGATAGTGCACATTGTAAAAATATTGAGTCAAAGGATTGTTCATTAGAAAAAAACAAAGTTCTGTCATAGGCAGTGTAGAATGTTCTCATGGGACGAATAAAGAAAATGAAGCATAATTGTTATTTTGTGATTTCACCGAGGAGAGATTTTCTTTGTAGCTCATACAAATTGTTTACATGAAGTGTTTATTCAATGGGCTGTAACTGATGTGGCAAAATACGTGGAATGATTAATTGTCAGAGTTCACTTCCATTTCTATAAAAGAGCATACAAAGCAGGCAGCAGTCAGTGTCGGCAGTTGGACCATATTTGAACGGATCTCTGCTTCACACAGAAAATGGGATATGCAGCAATTTACTACATAGCGAGTATTTACTATCCTGTACTGGCAGCGATTGGTATCCCTGGTCAGTATCAAGAATTGGCTGTTACATTTCTGGTTTCTTCCTGTACCGGCTGCACGGCTTACTAGTCACCGTAAAACTGTTACAGATGATGAGCAGTGCTTAACGTGTGTTCAATTTTAAGTACATGCTCTCCTTTCTACTCTCTGTGACATTGTTAATCGTTTTGTATGCCTGATTCTTTTCTCAATTTTAGGAATTGAATAAGTGTTAAAATTGGTTTGGTATTTTATTTCATTCGACTTTCCGAAGTTTTACAAGAATGTTTTGTTCGTTCTCTGATTCACTATCAATAAAGAGATTAAAACTTTATTGAAAGGAAAATATCTTTAACGCCACTGCATCCCTATCTGCATCTTTCTGGTTTATCAACGACAAGTATGTCTCCCTTTTACTCTAGATTAGTGGGTTCGTAACGTGCCCACAAACAAATATACGGTGGATTATACAACTCCCGCTGCAAACTTCTAGAAAACTACGACACAACCGCCAGTCGGGTCCGACGTTTTCCTTCAATTAAAAGCAGTTACTGAGAACGTAAATCGACCAGAGCCTGAACCGGTATATTGTCGATAGAATGACACCCTTTCAACCCATAACATCGCATTTCTCAGCAGGCATATCAAGGTTCACCGACCAGAGTTTCTGAAACTAACTCCCTTTTGCTTCATTGCAGTTAATTTAACGGCGATTGTGATCCTGTCTCGGGGAAAATGCGGACTCTCCAAATGTGTCTCCCGTTACTTGGTGGGAATGGCAGCAAATGACTTAATCTGCACAATCATTGCTGTTGTATTCGACCAGATCAATAATATTTATGTTTATGCCTCTTCTTTGCTCATTACACCGATCTGCGCCATGACGCTTGTCCTGAGGCTCGCAACCATGGACTGTTCTGTTTGGCTCACGGTGGCTTTCACATGTGATCGTTGTATTGCAATCTGCAGTCAAAAGCTTCGGGAACGGTACTGCACCGAGAGGACAGCGTCCGTGATGATAGTGATTGTAGGTTTAGGGAGCTGTGCGAGGCGTCTTCCATTGTACTTTGTGGTAGATCCTTTCCTTATCATTGAGAACGTACCATGGCGCTGCATTATCAAAGCAGATTATCATAAATTGCCAGCGTGGAGAACATGTCAGTTGCTCAACGGTATCGCTACAACTTTATTGCCAATCAGTTTGATTCTATTATTTAATACTTTAACGATCAGTCACATTATAGCGGCAAACAGAGTCCGCCGGGGACTCAGGAACAACAGAGAGAAGAAGAAGGATCTGGAGGTGGAGAACCGGAGAAAGTCAATGATTCTGTTGTTCGCTCTATCAGCCAATTTCATATTGTTGTGGATCCCCTATATTGTATATGCTACTAACTGGCAAGCTCAGAATTACTTCTACACAGACAGATATTTGAATACCCCGAGGTACATCCTGCAGCAGTTTGGGTTCATGTTGCAATTTCTCTGTACTTGCACCAACACGTGTATCTACACTTTGTCACAGAAGAAATTCAGGGAGGAGCTGAAAAATGTTGTGAAATATTTGGTTACATTCAATGCTCGCCTATGCAAATTAAACGCTAATCGAATAGTAATTTTTTTCTGGAATTTCAAATAAAATTCAATAACTTTCAAATGTCTCGTTAATCAGCCAGATATTCATGCAGCCAGGTGAGCGACCGTTGATGGGGTGCCTTTTCCAGTGAAGTCAGCAAAATTAATTTAATTAAGTGGGGCAATGAATTAAGAGCCGCCGATACCACTGTTATTTTATCAGAAATAGATTTCGAACTATTAGATTAATGCCGAAATCGAGGTCAATAAAATAAATGAAACCAGTATGATTTGTTTTATATTGGTAGAATTCTATTGCAAGTTACTGTCTTATCGACCATGGAACATGACGGTGCGTCTCTTTGACAAACTAGAAGAATTTACCAGGAACCTGAAAATGTGGAGTCAGTTAAATTCCACTGCAATTTCCACTGTACTAGTGCAAAGAATGTCTAATATCACTCCGCTATTTAAGAAGAGAGAAAGGCAAAAACAAGAACTTGCAGTCCAGTTACCCGGACGGCAGTGTTTGGTAGAATGTTGGATTCCATTATTAAGAAAGATTTTTGGATGAGCGTGACAAAACAGGTCAAAGGCAATCTGATTCCCTTAAGAAAGAAAAATCGCTTGGTCTATCTGTTGAAATTCTAAGGAAAATAACAGGCAGGATCGGAAAAAAGGAGAGTCAACTGAAGTTGTTTAATTAGGTTTCCCGAAGGTATTTGATAAGGTGCCATACGAGGGTTTTAAGGAACAGTAATAGTAAGTAGTCCTATCTGAGTGCCGTGCTGATGGTGGTGGGGGGTGGGTGCCGGTTGTTGGTGAGATGACCGACCTGTGGCAAACAACAGCGACCGTGGTCCTATCAATGAGTCCAGTCCTGTGGCTCAGAAAGATTTGGAACGAACAGTATGGCAACGAAAACAGCGACTTTATAGTTGGCTGGGGGGTATTGGCAACTCGATTCTGGGGGCACGAAAAATAAACAAGTAACCCAGGTGCTAGGGTTCGTCATGTTTATAAGCTATTCCATGTATAGTGGGGTTCTGAGTAATATTAACCACTGAGGCAAATAAAATGGCGTCTCTGTAGTGTTGGAGTGAAATGGTTTCTCTAATGTGAACTGATGAGGTAGCTGCGATATATGAGTTATAACTACAGAAAACGGGGAACTAACCAATGGACGTTATGTTATTCTATCTTGTATGAGTGGGGACCGGAGTCATATTGTGTACTGTCTGCTGTTTGACGTTGTGGCTTGGTACCGGGGTACATTACACAGCATCTACGCAAACGTCTGACACAGTTTGGCGGGCAGACCGCAGTTTCCCCTAGACGAACGTGAGGTGATCGAGCCAAGTGTTACACATGATATTCTGAAATGGGGGGGTGGGAGCAGCCAGAGGTCGTGTTACATATTGGTTCAAAAGACATAGATAGAAAAAGGGTAGAGGTCCGGAAAGTAGACTACAAGGAGTTAGGAAAGAAGCGGAGAAGCAGGACCTCAAAGTTAGTAATCTTCGGATTGCTGCCTGTGGTAAATCACAGTCATTATAGGAGTAGCGTGATGTAGAAGATAATTGCGGGGCTGACGTTTTGCAGCTGGGTGCAGGGATTTAGATTTTTGCACCATTGGGATTGCTTCTGGGACAGGTGTGATATGCACAAAAAGGGCGGGATGCAAATCCAAGCGGGCCAATATCCAGGCGGCGCGGTTTGATAATGCTATCGTGGAGAGGTGGAGGTGAAACTCGATTTTCAAAGGGACTGGAACCGAAATGAAGAGGCAGAGAATGGGGAGTTTGGAGCACAAGTTCACACAGCTTCTAAGGAGTTTGAGAGGAAAGATAAACAGAAGTTAGGCAAATATACACTCAGCCTAAGGGATTGAGATGTGTCCATCTTAATTCAAGCATAACAGAAACAAGACGGATGAGCATAAGAGCTTGAATCAAGAGGTGGAACTATGACGTCGTGGGCATTGCAGGTAGTTGGATGTCTCAGGAAATGGAACGGCTGCTGAGTGTTCTGGGCTTTAGATGCTTAAGTAATAACAGAGTGTCAGGAAGTTTCTGGAATGTGGCAATAATGGTAAGATTGTGGTGATGGGATATCTTTTATCTTCCAAATATTGATTAGGATCTCCATATTGCAAGGGGTTTGATGGGCAGGGATTTGTTATTTGTGTTCAGGAAGATTTATATACAATATGTATATAAGCGAACTAGAAAGAGAAACTGTACTTCATCTAGTATTGTGAAAGGAACCTGATTACATGTCAGATCTCTCGCTGAGAGAGACTTTTGGAGGTAGTGACCACAGCTCCTTTTCCTTCACAATAGCGCTGGAGAGCGATGGGAGCAGACAATTTGGGAGAATATTTAATTGGGGCAGGGAGAAAAATAAAGCGATTAGGTAGGAACTTGGGAGCATAAATTAGGAGGAGATTTTCACAGGAAAAGCTCGGCAGAAATATCGCAAATGTTCAGGGAGCATTTGTATGGAGTTCTGCATAGGTATGTCCCTTTGAGGCAGGGGAAGGATGGTAAAGTTAATGAATGATGGTGTATAAAGGATGCATAAAATTTAGTTAAGCAGAAAAAAAATACTAAAGTTTCAAGAAACCGAGCCCTGGTAGATCTCTAGAAAATTACAAGGTTGCTAAGACGAAGCTTAAGATTAGAATTAGGAGAGCCTGAAGGGACCACGAGAAGCCCCCGGTGAGCAGGATAAGGAAAATCACAAGGCATCCTACAAGTATACAAACAGAAAGAGGATGAGGGATGGGTGAATAGGAAAAACCAGGTGGGATACGTGAAACGTGTGCATGGAGTCGGAGGAGATAGCAACGTTTCTTATTGAATGCTTTGCTTTAGGGTTCACCAGGAAGAAAGATCTTGGCAATTGGGGGGAAAAACACAAAATGCTGGCAGAACACAGCAGGCCAGGCAGCACCTACGGAAGGAGGTAGTGACGACATTTCGGGCCGAAACTAATGAAGGGTTTAGGCCCGAAACGTCGTAACTACCTCCTCCCATAGATGCTGTCTGGCCTGCTGATTATTGAGCCTCTTGCGATGACCTTTGCGTCATCAATAGGGGCGGGTGAATTACCGCAGGATTGGAGGCTTGCAAATGTTTTTCCCTTGTTCAAGTAAGCAACCCAGGAAATTAGAGACCAGTGAGTCTGACTTCAGTGGTGGGCGAGTGTTTGGAGAAGATCCTGAGAGGCAGGATTAAGGAATTTTCCGAGTGACAAAATCTGATTAGGAATAGTCAGAATGGCTTTGTCAAGGGCAGGTCGTTCCTTACGAAACTGATTGAATTATTTGAGGAAGAAACAGAAGGCACTAATGAAGGTAGAGCAGTGGATGTAGTATATATAGATTTCAGTAAGGCAGTGATATGGTTCCGCATGCAAGGCAATTTCAGAAGTTAAGGAGGCCTGGGTTCTAAGATCTTGCTTTGTGAATCCAGAAATGACTTGCCCATAGAAGGCAAAGGGTGGATGTAGATGTTTCATATTCTGCATGAAGGTCGGTGACAGGTGGTGTTCCATTTGCATCGGTTATGATTTCCCTCATCTTTGTTATTTTTATAACTGACATGGATGAAAAAGTAGGCGTGAGTTAGTAAGTTTGCTGTTGACACAAAGGTTGGGTTCATTGTGGATAGTCTGGTTGGTGGGCAGAGGTTACAGTGGGACATCAATAGGATGCAGAACGGTGCTGTGAAGTGGCGGATGGACTCCAACACAGATAAGAGTGAAGTAATTAATCTTGGTAGGTCGAATTTGAAGACGGGATATAATATTAATGATGAGAATCTTGGCAGTGTGGTGGATCAGAGGGTTCTTGGGCTCCGAGTCCATAGCACACTCAGAGCTGCGGAGGTTGACTCTGTGGTCAAGAAGACGTACGGTGTATTGGCCATCAACCGTGGAATTGAGTTTAGGAGCCGAGTGGTAATTTTGCAGCCATAAATGACCTTGGTCAGACCATACTTGGAGTACTGTGCTCAGTTCTGATCACCTCACTACAGGAAAGAGGTGGAAACCATAGAAAGGGTGCAGAGGAGATATACAAGGATGTTGCCTGGATTGGGGAGCATGACTTATGAGAATTGGTGGAATGAACTTGGCCTTTTCTCCTTGGAGCGACGCAGGATAAGAGGTGACCTAATAGAGGTGTATAAGCTGATGAGAGGTATTGATCGTGGGGATTGTCAGAGGCGCTTCCCCAGGGCTGAAATGGCTAACACGATGGGCATAGTTTACGGTGCTTGGAAATAAGTAGAGAGGAGATGCCACGAGTAAGTGTATCACACAGAGAATGGTGGGTGCGCAGAATGCTCTGCCGGGGCCTGTCGTGCAATCGGATCAATAGGGTCTATGAAGAGCCTCTTAGATAGGTACATGGAGCTCAGAAAAATCGAGTTTAGGTTGCTTCGTAGAACGGACGAAACAATGATAGAATAAAAACAATGTGGGGAGCTGCTTCATCGTGTAATTCAGAAGAAGGAATAAAGAAGTAGAGGGTTTTCTAAACGAGCGATTTTTCGGAATTCAGATATGCAATGGAAATGTTGAGACATAATAGATGATTCCCTAGGTCTAACCTGCCAGTTGAGTAGCAAGAAAGAAAAAAGCAATATAGCATAAATTTCGAGAGGTTGGACCATAATAGGAAGCAAGTAAGGTCGAACGTTTACAACATATTGTTCAGATAACATTTGTAATATGGTGAGCCGTTTGTTGGCCCCGTATGTGAAAAAAATGAATGTTCTAACAATGGAGAGGATCCAGAGCAGGTTTGTAAGTATGATTCCTGTAATGAAAGGTCTGTAAGGTATGACTAGCGATGGATTAATCTGGGTCTGAAAATGCAGTAGTTTTGATTAATGAGGGGGAATCTCGTCTGAAACCCATCGGATCGGCCTAGTTGGAGTGGATATCGGTTGGATATTTCTTACAGTGCGGGAGAATTGGACCAGAGGGAACTGCACAGAATAGAAGGACATCCCTTTAGAACAGAGACAAGGAGTTATTTATTTAGTCAGCGTGTGGTGAAAGTGTGGAATTTATTTACACAAACCGCTGTGGATGCCAAGTCATTAGGTATATTGAGTGAAAGACAAGTTCTTGCTGAAGCAGTTGAAGGTGTTTCAGCACAAGGATCGGTTGTGATGATTTCCTGCAAAGATACCCTGGGCCTGTGGTGACGGACGCAAACACTGTCTCCGATTGCGGCAGAAGGTAACGTTTGCCATGAGAATATCTTCCCTGTGGTTCTCGGTGAATAGAGTGTTCTGTCATTTAGATTGGAGAAAGGGAAAACTTCTCACTGGCCGATAGGACGGCAATAATGAGACATGAAATGAAGTTGAATTACCAGCTGGTGTCATCACTCCATTCTGGGCGGAATTTAGAGACCGCAGAGGATACTAAAAGATCGGCAAGTTATTGAAAAGGGGACGCAAATCTATTTCACGAAGAGGAAACTCCGATTGTTAAAGTAATCTGCTGTATAGTAGCTCATTATATCGCCTTCCAACTTTTCGAAAATTCTATTCCGAGCCCCCACCTTTTGTGCGCTAGGAGATGCCAATTGTAGGTCATTTGGACAAATCACTAATGTCGATTGTGATTATCTCTTTCCGAAGCTCCGACACTTTCTTTGGCCCAAGTGCAAATATCTGCCACCGAGAAAAATCCTTGCCACAGCAGGCCTCTGGTCTGTCCATATATAGTCAATCCACGTGAACACATTTTATCCCTCTCTGATATCCTTTAATGCCAGAAAGGAATGGGGCATTTAAAGTTAATTCCTAAGTGCGTCAAATCAAACTTTGTATATTAGTTGTATGACATCCTATGCATAAATATTTGTCGTACGTTTTATTGTATTCTTGATCTTATTGTGTTTTTATGTTGCACGAGATCTCGAGCAACCATTACTTCGTTCTCCATTACACTTGTGTACAGGAAATTACTTTAAGTGCTCTTGCATTTTACAGTTACAATTATAGATTTATGACAAACTTCTATAGATGTGTAGTGGGAAGTGTATTAACTGGCTGCATTACGGCCTGTTATGAGGACACTTAACTAAACCACCTAAAGGGAAAATCCTACAAAGATACTGGATACGGTGCAGGAAATCACAGCTGAAGCTCTCTCAAACACTGAGCACTTTTATTTCAAAAGTCATTTTAGGAAAGCAGTATCTATCATCAAATCTCTTATCTCCTTGCTAGCCGTAGCGAAAATATATCAGTATATCGGACTCGGATAACCAGTATGCCAGAGCAGAGCACTCCACAAACATCAGGCTCTTGAATGAAAGAGGATAATTGAACTTATATTGGGATGACTCCAGAGCCAAATATCTCACCTTAAGGAATAAAATAATCCTTGTAAGTAGAGCTATTTCAAGTTCTCGTTTTTTTTTTTTGCTACTTTCTTCTAGTTATACTTAAGCATTGCTGTCTTCGCGTAAGAGCAAACATCGCACTGTCTGTAAAAAAAGCTGAAGGTGAAAAGAGAATGGGCTCTACAACAGGACAATGATCCTAAACTTGCCTCAAAATTCACAATGGACTACCTCAAGAGGCGCAAGCTGAAGGTTTTGCCCTGGCCCTCATAGACCCCTACCCTAAACATCATCCACAATCTGTGGATAGAGCTCAAAGGAGCAGCGCATGCAAGGCAGCACAAGAATCTCAGAGAACTACAAACCTTTTACAAGGAAGAATCGGCGAACATGCCCAAACGTTTGCACCGGGCCTTTTAACTGTTCTGTTATTTTGAAACTGTAAAGGATGGAAATGAAAAAGGAATCTTGCATAAAATATTAAAGAAATGTGTCATCTTTAACTTTATACCTTTCAGAAATCAGGTTATCTTTTACTCGCGTAGCTATTCAGAGCAACAGAAATTTTGACCGGGGTACTCACACTTGTTATTGCCACTGCTGTTTGCCTTTTTATTCCTGCCTAAGTTCATCATCTCTCTGGACATCCAAGGTTTTCTAATCTTTCCGTCCCTGTCCTTCCTTTTCACAGAAGCACATTTTTCCTGTATTCTGTGCAAATAATGTTCAAGCACCTTCCGCATGTCTGATGTGGACTTTCCGGAGAAAAGGTGTGTCTAATAAACGGTTCTCAGTACATGCCTGACACCCTCGTAATTGTCCAGACTCTAATTTAAAAGCGTCCTACTATTTTGAAGGATCATAACTATCATTTTCTTTCGCCATCCTGAAAGTTAAGGAGTTGTGGTCACTACCCTGCCTGTTCACCCAACAAAATGTGAGGAGGTTGGTCAGGTACACAACTCCAAGTCCAGTATGACCTCCGCTCTTGTCGAACCGTCCACATATTGTTTTAAGTTGCCTTCAGAAGTTCTGCCACGTCTAAATCCCTTAGACTAAAGAGGTCCAAATTTATAGAATACAGAAATCTACAGCACATTATGTCATTATATCACATTATATCAGGTAGGTTGACAACAACCCTATTATTTTAACACTTTTCCTTAATCTGATTACGTATCTGTTTCCCAATGACAGGTTGCTATTGATGGTTTTTCAGTAATCCCATCAGTGTCATGGTATCCTTCTTATTCTGGAGTTCAACCCAATTGGACTCAGCAGGTGATCTATCCATTGTTTCTAAGCGCAGCAGTGATATTGACCCTGATTAATTGTGCAACATCCACGCCCCATCCACCCACCAACTCCTGGCTCTATCTATTCCAAAACTCCGAAAACCTGGTACATTGTGGTAAATACTGAGGCTTGTAAAACCTGCAAAAATTAAAATGAATAGAAATGCAAAGAACAATCTATGCAAACAATGCATATGTAAGGAATGTCATAAAATGTCCATTGTGGGTGGCAAGCTAGGCTGGTATCTTACTGTGACACATTTAGTTGTTTAGAGGTATTCTGTGTAGTTATATGCTGGATTTGTTTTCAGTATTCAATCTCACTATCGGTTACAGATACTTTCGTTAAACTGACGCCTTAAGTTCGCACAGATCACCCCCACTTCACTGTGGTTTTTTGATATTTCAAAAATGATATAACTTCTCTAATCTGTTACTAAGTTATTTCCCTTCAACATTGATGACCATTACAGCACCAAACCAAACTGAAGGAAACAAGGAAGTGAGAACCTTCTCCCGCCATGGAAACGTTCGTCTAAAGTAACAGGCAAACGAGATGCCCTTTTGTAATTTAATAATCTTAATGCACTGCGCCAAACGTTAGAAATGTTAATTATTTGAGTGTAAAGTTGCAGGTTATCAAAATATTGAGTGAAAGTATTGTACCATTTCAAAACAAGAAATTTGTGTTATAGAGAGAAATTATACAATATTCTCATTTGAAAGGGGCAAATCCAAAAAAAATAACTTAATTGCTATATTGTGTTTTCTCCATGGAGGGAGTTTCTTTGCACGATGGCACAGTTCATACAAATGGTTTACTTGAATTGTTTGTTCAATGGACTGTCACTTATGTGACTAACTAGCTAGAATGATTAATTGTCAAGGTGCACTATCCATTCCTGTATAAGAGCTTACCGAGCAAACAGCAGTCAGTATCGGCAGTTTGAAAATTTTGAACTGATTGCTGCTTCACACAGAGAATGGGATATCCAGCAATTTACTCATAGTGCGTATTTACTACCCTGTACTGGCAGCAATTGGCATCCCTGGTAATTAATTGGAATTGTCTGCTAAGTGTGCGTTTTGCCTTTATTACTCCACCTGCTGCAGGGCGAAAGAGTCACCGTAAAATCTGCTAACGATGGTGCCACGTCTGATGTCTCTTTGAAGTTTGTTCAGCTTTAAGCATATGCTCTCCGTATTTTTCTCTGACATTGCAAATCGTAATGTATGGCCAATTCTTTTCTCTATTTTAGAAATTGAATCATTTATATTATTCCTGTATTTTACCTTATTCGACCTGCCAAAATTTTCCGGAATGCAGTGTTGTGAATGTGGTTCGATCTCAATGCAAAACATACCTGAATTGAAATGAAAAGATCTTTACCGTCGCTTCAGCTCTTCTTGCAAGCTTTTCTCGTTTAGCGGCGGTAAGTACATTTCTCTTTTCGTCTTCAATAGTGAGTCGATAAGCCGCCCACTAGAAAGTATATAGCAGACTACATAATTCCCGCTGTGAACTGCTAGAAAGTTGCGACACAACCGTCACTCGGGACCCACAATCAAAAGGCAGGTACAGTGCACGTAAACACTCTCTTTCCACTATGTGAATCCAACTCAATCTGACCCTGCAGAGCATCAAACAATGAGATCCACTCACTCCAGGGCAACACATTTCTAATCATCCACAACAAATTCATCGGATCAGCGTTTTTAAAACTAACTGTTTTTTTTGTTTTCTTCCAGTTAATTTAATGGCGATTGTGATCTTGTCTCGGGGAAAATGCGGACTCTCCAAATGTATCTCGCGTTATCTGGTGGGAATGGCAGCATCGGATTTAATTTGTACAATCGTTGCTGTTGTACTCGATCGGATCAATAATATTTATATGTATGCCTCTTCTTTGCTCATTACACCGATCTGCGCCGTGACATTTGTCCTGAGGCTCGCAACCATGGACTGTTCTGTTTGGCTCACGGTGGCTTTCACGTTCGACCGCTGTATTGCAATCTGCAGTCAAAAGCTGCGGGAACGATACTGCACCGAGAGGATAGCGACCGTGATGATAGTGATTGTAGGTTTAGGGAGTTGTGCGAGGCGAGTTCCATTTTACTTTGCGGTAGAACCTTACCTTTTCATTGACAACGTACCCTGGCACTGCATTTTAAAGGCGGATTATCATAATTTACCAGCCTGGCGAGCATACCAGTTGTTTCGCGGTGTCAGTACAACTTTATTGCCAATTAGTTTGATTTTATTGTTTAATACGTTAACAATCAGTCACATTATAGCAGCAAACAGAGTCCGCCGGGGTCTCAGGAACAGCAGAGAGAACAAGAAAGATCCAGAGGTGGAGAACCGGAGGAAGTCAATGATTCTGCTGTTCGCTCTATCAGCCAATTTCATATTGTTGTGGATTCCCGTCATTGTATATGCTCTTAAATGGCAACCTCGGGATTATTTTTATACAGACAGATACTTGAATACCCCTGCGTATATTTTGCAACAGTCTGGATTCATGTTGCAGTTTCTCTGTACCTGCACCAACACGTGTATCTACACTCTGTCACAGAGGAAATTCAGGGAGAAGCTGAAGAATGGAGTCAAATATTTCATTAAATTATATGGTCGGGTCTGTAAATGGAACGCACATTGAACTGTAAGCAATGCTGTGATTGCAAATATAATCCCATAACATTAAATTAGCTGTTTAATTTGCATTACGTTAATGTAGCCAGGTTAGCGAAGATTAGTAACTTGCAGCTGGTAGTGAAAACAGCAATTAATTGGGGCAAGTGCACTGCTTACGATTTGTCAGCTTCCATTTCATCAGAAATTTTAATTATATTCATCCAATCCCCTTGCAACAGGTTCGGGTTCATGCTGAACAAACTTGGTTTAAGCAATCTAAAATATTACAGCGTGAAATTATTCACCGATCAGGTGTGAGCCAAGGTGGCAGGGCTTCTGGCACTGAGTCGGTTACCTGAGGTGCAGAAGGATGGGACGGAGAAGAGCAGGTCTCTTTAATCAGGGGATACTCTTTAATCAGGGGAGCAGACAGAAGATTTTGTGGACGTGAGAAGGATACTTACATGGTTTGTTGCCTCCCTGGTGCAAGGGTACGGGATTTCTCTGACCGGTTGCATGACATCCGTGTACGAGAGGGAAAACAACCAGACGTTGTAATACATGTCAGGACTAACGACATAGGCAGGAAGAGTGATGAGGTACTGAAGTGTGAGTTTCGGGAATCAGGCAGAAGGCTGAAGTACAGGACCTCATGGGTGGCGTTCTCAGGTTAGCTGCCAAAACTACGTGATAGTGATGGTAGGAGCTGGAGGAGATGGCAGTTGAATGCGTGGCTGAGGAGCTGGTACAGGGCGCAGGGTTTTATATATTTGGACCATTGGGATCTCTTCTGGGGAAGGTGGGACCTGAACGGATTGGATGGGTTTCACCTGAACTCGAGGGGGAGCAATTTCCTTGCTGGTCGGGTTGCAAGTATGGTTCGGGAGGGTTTAAACAAATCTGCAAGGGGGATGGGACGCGGAGCGATAGAGTAGTGAAAGAAGTGCATGGAGTAAAGCCAGATCCACTAAATAGACAGGCTTTGAGCAAAGAACAACAGAATAACGGGTATAAAGTTAGAAAGGTAGAAGGGCTAAAGCTTATGTACTTCAATGAAAGAAGCATCAGGAACAAAGGTGATGAACTGAGAGCTTCGATACGTACATGGAATTATGTCGTAATGACATTTGCGGAGACTTGGCTGGCACCAGGGCAGGAATGGATTCTCAATATTCTTGGATTTCAGTTCTTTTAAAGGGATAGAGAGGGTGGGGGGAAGGGGAGGAAGGGTGGCATTACTGATCAGGGATACTATTACAGCTGCAGAAAGGGTGGGAAAAGTAGCAGGATCCTCTTTTGAGTCAGTATGGGTGGAAGTCATGAACAGCAAGGGAGCAATTACACTACTGGGGGTATTCTATAGGCCCCCTGGTAGCAGCAGAGATACCGAGGAGCAGATTGGGAGGCAGATTTTGTAAAGTTGCAAAAATAATAGGGTTGTTATCATGGGTGACTTTAACTTCCCTTATATGGAATGACACTTGATTAGTTCCAAGGGTTTAGATGGGGCAGAGTTTGTTAAGTGTGTCCAGGATGGATTCCTGTCACTTTATGTTGACAGGACAACTAGGGCGAATGCCATACTAGCTTTAGTATCAGGTAACGAACAAGGTCAGGTCACAAATCTGTCAGTGGGTGAGCATCTGGGGAACAGTGATTCACCGCTCCCTGAGCTTTAGCATTATCATCGAATGGAATAGAATCAGACAGGACAGGAAATTTTTTAATAGGGGAAGGGCAAATTATGAGACTGTAAGGCTAGTACTTGCGAGTGTGAATTGGGATGATGTTTTTGCAGGGAAGTGTACTATGGACATGTGGTCTATGTTTAGGGATATCTTGCAGGATGTTAGGAATGAATTTGTCCCGGTGAGGAAGATAAAGAATGGTAGGGTGAAGGAACAATGGGTGACAGGTGAAGTGAAAAAACCAGTCAGGTGGAAGAAGGCAGCATACATGAGGTTTTGGAAGCAAGGACCAGGTGGGTCTATTTAGGAATATAGGGTTGCAAGAAAGGATCTTAAGAAGGAGCTGAGAAGAGCAAGAAGGGGGTCATGAGATGGCCTTGGCGAGTAGGGTAAAGGAACACCCCAAGGCATTCTTCAATTATGTGAAGAACAAAAGGATAACAGGAGGAAAGGTAGGACCGATTAGAGATAAAAGTGGGAAGATGTGCCTGGAGGCCCTGGAAGTGAGCGAGGTCCTCAATGAATACTTCTCTTCGGTATTCACCACTGAGAGGGAACTTGAAGACAGTGAGGACAAAATGAGTGAGGTTCATGTTCTGGAGTATGTTGATATTAAGGGAGAGGAGGTGTTGGAGTTGTTAAAATACATTATGACGGATAAATCCCCGGGGCCTGACGGAATATTCATCAGGCTGCTCCACGAGGTGAGCTAAGAGATTGCTGAACCTCTGGTTAGGATCCCGTTGTCCACGGGAATGTTACCGGAAGATTCGAGGGAGGTGAATGTTGTCCCCTTGTTCAAAAAATGTAGTAGGGGTAGTCCGGGTAATTATAGACCGGTGAGCCTTGCGTCTGTGGTGGAAAAGCTGTTGGAAAATATTATTAGTGATAAGATCTATGGGCATTTAGAGAATCATGGTCTGATCAGGAACAGTCAGCATGGCTTTTCGAAGGGACGATCGTGCCTAACAAGACTGATAAGTTTCTTTGAGGAGGTGACAAGGCATATAGATGAAGGTAGTGTAGTGGATGTGATCTGCATGGATTTTAGTACGGCATTTGACACGGTTCCACACGGCAAGCTTATTCAGAAAGTCAGAAGTCAATGTATCCAGGGAAGTTTGGCCAGGAAAATTTAGAATTGGCTTGCGTGCAGAAGCCAGAGGGATGTGGTGGACGAAGTACATTCAGATTGGAGGGTTGTGACTGTTGGTGTCCCACAAGACTCTGTTCTGTGACATGTACTTTTCGTGATTTTTATTAACGACCTGGAGGTGGGGGTTAGAAGGGTGAGTTGGCAAGTTTGCAGACGACACAAAGGTTGGTAGTGTTGTAGATAGTTTAGAACATTGTCGATGATTGCAGAGAGACATTGATTGTACGCAGAATTGGGCTGAGCAGTGGTAGATGTATTTCTACCCGAAGGTGTGAAGTGGTACACTTTGGAAAGACAAACTCCAAGGCAGAGAACAAAATAAATGGCAGGATCCTTGGTAGGGTGGAGGAGCAGAGGATTTGGGGGGGGGGGTACATGTGCACAGATCCCTGAAAGTTTCCTCAGATGTACATAGGGTATTTAAGAAAGCTTATGGGGTGGCAGCTGTCATAAGTAGAGGGATGGAGTTTAAGAGAAGCGATGTAATGATGCAGCTCGGTAAAACTCAAGGTAACACTTGCCCAACAGGCTGGTATATGTCTAGGGGGAAAAGGAGATCCAGCCACACACCAATCCCACCTCCCGTACACGCAGGTGCTGTGAGAATCGAGGTTATGTCTCGCGCTCGACGACAGTATCAAACCCACAACAAATACAGTTATGAAATACACTTTAAAGAGTTTACTAACATTAAAAGAGTATTAGGCAATACAATATAAATGCAAGGGAAAAAAATCAAAAAGGCGCCAACTTATCAAAGTACAATCAGTTTAGTGCACATCGTTGGAGCTCAAACATCGAACCATTCGACCCCTCTTCGCTTGCCTCTGACCTCCCCGTCTTCGCACCTGGGACCACCCCCGGTGTTCATCCGAGCAGTGCAGCGCACGTCCACCATCCTCGACGTCTTCCTGCCGGCTCTCTACCAGAAACCCGCGAAAAACGCCTCCACCAAGTTCCCAGCCTCACAAGACAAAATAACATTCCCCATTGGTTAACAAATGAATACAATTACCATATCAACAAGTATAAAGCAAAACAACTGCGAGAGAAACACTTATCAGACAAAGAAGCATTCCTACTCTTAACAAACCAAAAAAAAAAACACATTTTGAGTAACATTCACAGGACATTGTACATTCTCTCCCCACAGTAAATGTCATGCCCTCATGGCATTTCAGAGTTCACCAACGCTTCTTGCAACACACAAAACCCAACCCAGGTGGAGAAAACAGTGACATAACTACACAGAGCAGTAGAAATCATACTCGGGTCTCCTGGCACCACATATCTCAACCGCTCCGGGGGGCGCCTAATTCTCTGAGATCTCCATACCCCTTCTGCCCCACTGGGCTCCCTCGTCACCTGCGAACCCACTGTCTCGGACTCCCCAGGTCTACCTGACAGACCCTCATCCCCTTCTCCACGGGGTCCTCCCTCACCTGAAATCTCTCCGGCTCACGCTCGGGTTCCACACCCTCTCCCACCAATGTACGCTGCCTCTCCATCTGACCCTCAAGACCTTCCCTCCTCTCACCCAACTCAGTATGGGAAGGGCCAGGAGCCTCCTCATCTGGTACTGGAGCGCCAGCGAATTGGAACAGGGGCCACTCGTCTGAGTCGTCCTCTTCCGAAGCGGTAGCCATTCCCGGGTGAGGGACCCGTCCCCGCTCTTCAGCAGCGGGCTCGTCCCTGTCTCCGCGCCCTCGCAAAGTACTTGTACTCGGCGCAACCTCCCTCTCGGGCTCCTTATCCAACTGCACCGCTTGACCCAGGGGCAGCAGGTGATTCACATGAGCTACCTTGATAGGCCCTTTCCCATCCTTAGGTTTCACCCGGTAAACTGGCAGGTTCGGCATCTGGCTCTCTATTACATAGGGGCTGGCCGCCCATCGATCTGCCAACTTGTGATTACCAGGGAGTCCCAAATTCTGTAAAAGGACCCGGTCGCCCGGCAATAATTGGTCAAACATCACCTTTCGATCACACTGCATCTTATTTCTCTGGGTTTGTTTGGTAGCAGCCGCCTCGGCCAGCTCGCACGCCCGCTGTAACTCCCTCTTCATGTCGGACACATACTTTAGATAGGACTTCCCGGGTAATTCACCCACTTCACCCCCAAAACAGAAGTCAATTGGCAACCTCACTTCCCGCCCGAACATACGATAATTGGGCGAGTACCCTGTAGCATCATTGCGTGTGCAATTGTAACAGTGAACCAATTGTCCAATATGACGACTCCATCTACTTTTCTGCCCAACAGCGTCCCGAGAATATCCAGCAGGGTCCTGTTGAACCTCTCTGGCTGAGGATCTCCCTGTGGGTGGTAAGGGGTAGTGCTGGATTTCTCAACCCCAAGCATAGTCAGTAATTCATGGATAAGGCGGCTCTCAATGTCCCGACCCTGATCACTATGGATTCGCCTGGGAAGGCCGTCGTGAACAAAATACTTCTCCCATAACACCTTCGCCACTGTCGTCGCCTTCTGATCCTTAGTGGGAATTGCCTGAGCATAGCGAGTGTAATGATCGATGATGACGAAGACATTCGCGGTGTTGTTGGTGTCAGGCTCAATCGACAGGAAATCCATACATACCAGGTCCAGAGGTCCCGCACTCTGCAAGTGCGACAGTGGAGCCGCCGCTGCTGGCAGGGTCTTCCTCCGGATGCAACGACTGCATCCCCTGCAGTATTCTTCGACGCCCCCCCCCTCATCCGGGGCCAGTAGAACCAGTCTTTGAATAATCCATTGGTCTTTTCCACCCCCAGGTGTCCAGAATCATCATGTAAGACCTGGAGTACAACCTGTCGATACTGCTCCGGCAGGACCAGTTGCCAACAGCGGGGTTGGTCCGGAGGAGCCGTTACCCGGTACAAGATTTGGTTCTTTAACTTTAACCGAGACCACTCCTTCAATAACAGAGGCACGAATGGGTGTTTCGCCTTCTCAGCCAACGCCCCATCCCCCTTCTCGACCACTCACCACACTGTGCCAATGCCTGGGTCATTTTGCTGAGCAGTTGCCTCTTCCCACGGGCTCAGTTCCGGCAACTGTTTAGTCAGCATTGCCGTCAGGTCACAGAAAGTAAGGGGTGTGGCGTCATCAAAACCCCCAAGTGGTCCACGGCTCTTTCCATTCTCCCTCTTCCCTCGGCCTTCACGGTGATAGCAAACTGATACATCGCCTTCACTCCAGGGGCAGGGACACTCTCCCACTCCTAGTCCTTCTCCTGTTCCCCCGGCTCCCGACGTGACGAAACATCCCCATCGACATTCTTGCTTCCGGGGCGGTACCTCAGAATGAAATCATATACATACAAGGCCGCCAGCCACCGATGTCCTGTGGCATCCAGCTTCGCCGAAGTCAAAATGTAAGTGAGGGGATTGTTATCCGTTCTCAACTCAAACTTGGCTCCGTACAGGTAATCGCCCAGCTTGTCCACCACCGCCCACTTCAACGCCAGGAACTCCAACTTGTGAGTGGGATAGTTTCTCTCAGATGGCGACAAGCATCGGCTGACAAATGCTACCGGCCTCAATGCTTTGCCATGATCCTGGTACAGAACACTCCCTAGTCCCTCTCGGCTGTCATCCGTGTGCAGCCCATAGGGCTTCTGGGGATCGGCAAAAGCCAACACCGGGGCTTGGGTCAGTGCCCTTTTCAAAGATCGGATCGCCTCTTCACATCGATCATCCCATCTCGAGCCAAAATGTTCCGCGGGGTTCCAGTATCCTCCAGCGTCCTGCCTCTGGTCCCCCGTCCTCTTCTTTCCCACCGGGGGATAGCCACACAACAGCTGAGTCAACGGGTGACACACTTTGGCGTATCCTTTCACAAATCGGCGGTAATACCCACAGAACTCCAAAAATGAGCGCAAAGTGCCCACTCTCTGGGGTATCGGCCAGGTGGTCACGGCCTCTATCTTGGTTGGATCAGTAGCCACTCCCTCTCGTGAAATGATATGACCAACGTAGCTAACCGATGATTTGCAGAACTGGCATTTGTCCAGAGAAAGCTTCAACCCTTCTTCATTAAGCCGGCCCAATACCTTCAACAGCCTCTCCTCATGTTCCTCCAAAGTCGATCCGAACACTATCAAATCGTCCAGGTACACCAGCACCTCTAACAGATTCATATCCCCCACAGTTCTCTCCATGAGCGTCTGGAAGATGGCTGGGGCTCCCGATATGCCTTGGGGCATTCGTTCGAACTGAAAGAACCCCAACTGGCGGATAAGAGCGGTCTTCTCTTTATCGGCCGCACTCATCGGGATCTGGTAATACCCACTTCTTAAGTCCAGCACACTGAACCACTTCGCACCGCTCAGGCAGGCCAACGCATCCTCGACTCATGGGACAGTATATTGATCAGGGACAGTTCGCCGATTCAAAGTTCTGTAGTCAACACACATGCGCAGTCTCCCATTCTTCTTCCATGCCACCACTATTGGGGACGCATAAGGACTTCGAGACTCAACTATGATTCCGGACTCCTTCAACTTGCACAAGTGCTGCCGCATATCCTCAACATCTGCTGGAGCCAGCCGCCGGGATCTCTCTCGGAACGGGCTGTCTTCCGTCACCCGGATGGTGTGGCGAGTGCTTTTGGAGCAGCCAACATCAAACTCGCCCCGAGAAAAAACAGCTTCCATCTTCAGCATCTTCTCCACTACCCTGCGGTTCCACTCCGGCGAAAATGGGGAATCCCCGAAGTTAAAGGCTTCAGCGGTCAGCTCCCTTCGATGCTCTGATCCCTCCCCGTTAGGGGTCCTCACTAGTGCGCTAGACATGACCGTCACCGGGAACAGATATGCCAGCGGCATTCCCCTCTTAAAGGTGATTTCTCTTGACGTGGTGTTCCTGAAACTTATAGCTATACGCCTCGCATGTACCACCCCTGGTCTCTGCACTTCGGGCTTCATCAGCGCCCCCGCCGGAAATCGGGTCTCCCCTTCAAGATCGTCCGGGGCGACTACTAACAGGGCTTCGCCCTTCGGCACACCTGGGAATCTGGGAGTCCCCATCACTAGTGCTACCTCCCCGGGTCGGATCACCTTGGGCCTCGCCTGCGTACACCACACCGTCCCTCGTTTACACTCCGGGTCCAGCCCTTGGGAGCCAACCCCTTCTTCGAACACTGCTCGAAACCCTGGATGCACCGAGAGGGTCTCCAGAAAGTCTTCCCCCCCTTTCTCCTTACAAGCTCCCAGGTGCCGTCGCACAACGGGGGAGTTAGTCCCCACCAGGAGGGCAGCACCACCGGTTTCCACCGTGTCAGGACACACCAACACCAACGTCTCAATAGCTTCAGACATTCCCATATCGCCCTCCGAGAACTCCAATCTCACCGGTAGGGACCCATCGTACGCGTAGTCACCCTCGCTCACACCCCAATTCTGCTGGGCGTCAAATGAGGTTACGGGCAAATGCTTTAGATATTGATTGTAGAAAGGTCACCTGCAATCCCGTATCGAGAACGGCTTTTGCGTAAACTCCCTCTATCCGTAGATCCACACTGGCAAGGGGTCCTACCAGCCCAGCCGGAATAGAGGCGTGGGCACCCGGTGGTCTTCCGGCTGATCTCTGGGAACGTGTTCCTCCAGATGCTCCTGTCCGTTCGCTCACTGAGACTCTCCTAAGTTTCCCGACACCTCCACGTTTTCGCACCTAGGACCACGCCCGGTGGTCTCCCGAGCAGTGCAGCGCACGTCCCGAGAAAAACCCCTCCCCATGTTCCCAGCCTCGCAAGACAAAATAACATTCCCCATTGGTTAACAAATGAATACAATTACCATATCAACAAATATAAAGCAAAGCAACTGCGAGAGCAACACTTATCAGACAAAGAAGCATTCCTAATCTTAACAAACCAAAAAAAAAAACATTTTGAGTAACATACACAGGACATTTTACATATAGTTTGGCCACACTTGCATTACGGTGTCCATTTCTGGTCTCCCCACTATAGGAAGGATGTGGAAGCTCTGGAAAGGGTTTAGAGGAGATTTGCCAGGATGCTGCCTAGTTTAGAGAGTATGGATTATGTTCAGCGATTAAGATAGCTAAGTCTTTACACTTTGGAGAGAAGGAGGATGAGAGGAGACATGATAGAGCTGTACAAGGTATTAAGAGGAATAGACAGAGTTGACGGCCAGCGCCTTTTCCCCAGGGCACCACTGCTCAGTACAAGAGAACATGGCTTTAAGTTAAGGGGAGGAAAGTTCAAGGGGGATATTAGAGGAAGGTTTTTCACTCAGAGAGTGGTTGGTGCGTAGAACGCACTGCCCGAGTCAGTGGTGGAGGCAGCCAGACTAGTGAAGTTTAAGGAAATACTAAATAAGTATATGGAGGAATTTAATTTCGGGGTATATGCGAGGCAGCTTTGAGGGTCAGCACAACATTGTGGGCCGAAGTGCCTGTAATGTGCTGTACTATTCTATGTTCTATCTATGTTCTATGGGTTACACCAACATATCACAGCTCTCAACTGTGCTGCAAAATAATACTCTCTAAGAGAAGGTAGTCCCCATCCCCCCCTTTCCTTTGCTAATTGCAAAGTTTTGAGACGAACTCTAGGCCTTTTACCCTGTCAAATACACCTTCATAACATCTTCTTCCATTCAATTAACTGATTTTAATTAATCTGCATTGGTAGGGTCTGAAAGTGATATAACAGTCTGGGCTGTATATTCATTTTAAAAGACTCAATCATTGAACTGGGACTGAAAAAATGAATCAGCTTCCATCTTGCCACATCTTCCTTATTTTTTTTATATATATAAAGGCTGATAATTACATTCCGATAATTTTGCCAATTTTTTGGCATAATGATGCCCAAATATTTGATAAAATCAGTGTGCTATGCCCAGGTGTATCGACTTTCAATTTCTCTTGGTGGGCTATAGCAATATGAAAGTAATTGGGTTTGATCTAATTTGATCTTGTATCCCTACAATTGACCATATTGTTCAAAGGATTACATCAATTTAGGTAATGAGTATGTTGATTGCCCTAGGTAGTTCAAAATATTATCCGTATAACAATTCAATTTATGCTCTATCCCTTTAATAGTAATTCCCCTGATATCTTCATTTTGTCTGAAGTATTCAGCTATGGTTCGAGATATAACGCGAAGAGTAGTAGTGACCATGTACAACGCTGTCTCGTGCCCCTTTCTAGGGTAAGACTATTTGATAAATATCCATTGATTCTACTCCTAGCAGTAGGATTGCCATATAGTGTCTATATAGTTTTAATAATTGTGTCTTGGAAACCAAATCTATGTAAAACTCTGTAAGGAAAATTCCAGTTAACCGGATTAAATGCTTTTTCAACGTCCACGCTTATCACTATTGCTTCAATTTTATCTTTTTTTATATGATCCATAATGTGAAGTGTCCTTCGTATATTGTCTTGGGTCTGGCGTTGTCGTATAAAACCTTTCTGATAGTTACGTATCAGTATGGGATGAATCTCCTCAAATCGTTTGGCCATGATGAAGGTAAACAACCTATAATCTACAGTGAGAACGGATATTGGTCTAAATGATGCGCATTCCATGTTTTTCTTGCCTTCTTTCGGTATAGCGGAGATTATTGCTTCCTGCATGGCATTTGTGCCTTTTTTAGAGACTAGTTCAGTGTGGGGTGTAAAACAGGAATTGACTCATTTTTAAATTCTTTGTACCACTCTGCCGTAAACGCATCTGATCATGGTGACTTAGTTAATTTAAGCCTACAAATTGCATCTTTTATTTCAGCTTCAGTTATGTCAGCAGTCATCCTTCTATTTTGTTCTTCGCCTAAAGAGGGTAACTCTAGAAAATTCAAGAAGGGGCCAATTTGGGTTATGCTTCCCCATGGAACTTTGGAATATAGAGTTTTGTAAAACACTTCAAAAGTTTCTTGAAATTCACTTAGCTTATTTTTTATATATTTTTCGTTCTTGGGTACATCATTCTATGAATTATATTTTCGGCTATCTTTTTTTTCAGTTTCCACGCCAGTATTTTCATAGATTTCGATCCAATTTCATAATGTCTCTGTTTCAGAAACATCAAGTTTTTCCTGATTTGTTCTGTAGCCAAAATATTTATTTCATTCCTAATTCTTTTAATCTCCACTAATGTATATAGTGCCAAATTCAATTTGTGTTTTTTCTCTAGTTCCTTCAGCCTATTTTGTAATTCCTCTAATGTTTAATTACTTATTGTTTTCTTATATGAAGATACCGCTATAATTTTCCCTCTTAAGTCCGCCTTCAGTGTATCCTATAAAATGGGAGGTGAAACCTCTCCATTATCATTAAATTCTAAGTAGAGAACAATTTCATTTTTTAATTTGTTCCTTACAGTATGGATCATAGAGTAGACTTGAATTTTGTTTTCAAATGTTATTCTTTGGTTGTAGGTCAAAATCAGCATATAAATGTATAGGTGCATGATCATTTACATCTATTGACACAATTCTTTCGGTATTTATTTACGTGTTTATTTTGTCTTTGATTTTCCAAATGTTATGAAATAGTCTATTCTTGTATATACAGAATGGGGAGCAGGATAATGAGTGTAATCCATTCTGTCAGGGAAAAGGTACATCCATATATCAATTAAACCAACAGCCTCAAAAAGTGTTTTAACTTTCTTATGTAACGATTTTGTTTCATAGGTTTGTCTATTGGAATGGTATAGGTCAGGTTATAATTGTAAATTTATGTGTCCCCCACATATCAGGAGACCTTCTGTTTCCATTACCATATTATCAGTAATTTTCTGAAGGAAACCAATTTCACTTTCCGGGGTGGCGTATATATACAACAGAGTAACTGAATTGGAATTGAAGAGATAGAACAAAAACATACCGGGACAGAAACATTTGCTTCAGATAAAGGAGAGATAACACCGGGAAAGAGAGTCTTGTTGTTCCACCATATTATGACTCCTGAAAGACTTATGGCTTCGGAGAAGGATTGTTTACATGGTACTATTCTGTTCAGTAAAATTCCTCAGTGAAGGCCGGAGTGGGCTGGTTTGATAGTCTTAGCCATGCAAAACTGACTGACAACTGATACCCCGTGAGTAGGGATAAAATTGAGGTCTGGGGAGACACCCCTCAGAACACCAGGAGACACACCAAGAGACACACTAGTGAGCACTGTTTAAGGATTGGAACCCACGAGAAAGTGTGGGGGCATCGGAGACCGAAGGAAGCATCGGTCAATTTTACCTCACAGTGTTTATACAGAGGCCGGGGTGGGGCTTGTGTGTGTGTGCACCCTTGCCTGGGTGACGAGTCCACCATAGAGGAACGGTCTAGCTAACGGACAGAGGGGTCATAACTGAATGGCCACAACAACACTTCGATGGATCAATATCGTAAAGGAAGGTTTCAAAGACAATAGCTGTCACCCGCAGGGTTGAGTTTACTCCGGATGGGGGTTGCCCAGAGAGTAACTGGGAGGATCAGGGTAACTTAGAAGTTGGAAAAGGGACTGGCATGCATAGTCTGGAAGAGGTAGATGTCCCATTTGAGTGTGTTCAAGATATGGATGCACAGGGTATTGAACCTAGTATTTGAACTCAGGACAGTTCTGAGGTATCTGATTTAGTTGAAAAGGAATGCAGTTCTTTTGGGTCAGAAGGACATGGTTCAGTGAATAAAGGGTTAACCTTGGTACCAGTGGAAAGGGAGAATTCTCAGTTGTTTGTGTTAGAAGGTGTGTTAAAAGATAGTGAGGAGATGAAGGCTGGTGATGTGAATATTATTGAAGGAGAAGGGAAAAGTGCAGTTCCTAAATTGAATAAAGAAAAATTGAAGTCTGAATTGGTTTTAGAAGCAATAACTAGGCTGAAGGAACAATGGCTTGTTATCAAGGTGCCTGTGAATCAATTGCAGTTTGTTTTGGAACTTAAAGGTAAACAACTCTCTGGTGTTATTAAAGGAGGTGATTTGGAGAAACAGAACCAGAAATGTTGTTTTGACCAAGAGTGACCACTACTTGCAGACGTTAAACTGAAAACTAATAGAAGGAATGGTCCTGAAGATAAAATTAATGACTTGCTTAGAAATAAAAAAATGTGTGGAAGTTCAGAAAATGGGCTAAGTTGGTAAAAACATTGGTGATAACATAACTCCTATAAAAGGAATTCCACACTGGTGAGCAAGCTAACCACATGAGAGTTAAATGGAAAAGGGGAAAGGTTTAACAAAATGCCACTTTAAATAACAGGATCTGGTTTTGAGGGAATTTGACAATGCATGTAAATAATAAAGACAATACCATAGAAGATTGACTGTTAAGTTTAAAAGTAAAATAGAGATTAGTATTTGCACAAACTTTTGTAATGTACTACAGTATAATCGCACATGTATTAGATCACATTTTGTAATATACCTTTAAGCTAAGATCACAACCCTTTAGTTTTTCTTTGCTGACGATAAGGAATAAAAACAGGTGGTTATTAAATTGAAGTCTGATGCAACAGGGCATTTATTAAGATGTAAGATATTAAGATACAATATATGAAAGGGAGTGACAATGTAATCACTGACTGCTTATCTAGATGCTAATTTGAATGTACATCAGCATTGTTTTATAGTTAAAGACACCTCTGTATTTTTGCTAAATTCTGTAATCCTGTAAAACGCTGTATTACTTAATTCTCCCCTTTCGTGAAAATTCCTAGAAGGATGGGGTTGTTACAAAGGACGAACAGCTCTGATGGGCAGAAGTGTGCAGAGTTGCCCATTACCCCCTCCAATGGGAGAATTACAAACCATTACTGTTGCCAGGCTGCTAATGAGAGAGAAAGAGATGGAACAAAAATATACTGGGACTGGAACATTTGCTTCAGATAAGGGATAGATAACCCAGGGAGAAAGAGACTTGCTGTTCCACCATATTATGACTCCTGAAAGAATTTTGGCTTCGGAGAAGGATTGCCTACTTGGTACTATCCTGTTCATTAAAATTCCTCATTGAAGGCCGGAGTGGGCTGGTTTGATGGACTAAGCCATTCAAAATTGATTGACACCTGAGACCCCGTGAGTAGGATAAAAGTGAGGTCTGGAGAGATACACCTCAGACACACTATAGTTGCACGAAGGAACACTCTGGTGAGCACTGTTTAAGGATTGGAGCCCACGAGAACGTGTGGGGGCATCGAAGATCGATCGAAGGATCGGTCAATTTTACCTCACAGTGTTTATACTGAGGCCGGTAGGGGCTTGTGTGTGTGTCCACCCCTGCTTGGGTGACGAGTCCTCCATAGAAGAACGGTCTAGCAAAAGGACAGAGGGGTCATACCTGAATGGCCACAACAACACATCGAGGGATCAAGAACGCAAAGGAAGGGGTAAGTAACAGAACAAACAAACAAACAAACAAATAAATAAATAAACAAATATTGTTTACATATATTTAGCTTTATGGTTTGTGTACTTACACATGTTGTATGTGAAGAAGCAGTTTCCCTGTGTCCATTTTATTCTCGCTATAAGTACAACCTTCAGTGTTCTCAGATAAAATGTTGGCCCTTGCAAATAAGTTGGTCGAGTATCTCTGCTTGTCAACTTCTGGAAATTTGGAGCTCAGCTGTCAGTCTGTTCCGCTGTTATCCTTCAGTCAACGGGCAGTGACGGAGCCCGTGCGAACTATACTTCCTCTATCCAAATTGAAAGCAACCTGTCCCGGCATAGGATCGGAAAATGACGTTCACTCAATCCGCTTTAACGCTTTTCTCTACATGCCTCTCAAGCAAAAAGGATCAGTATTTGTGTTCTTGAAAATAGCTCTGCTTTCTTGCAGTTAATTTAATGGCGACTTTGAAACTGTCTCGAGGAAAATACGGTCTTTCCAAATGCATCTCCTGTTACATGCTGGGAATAGCAGAAGATGATTTAATGAGCACTATCATTGGTGTTACTTATTTGAATACGCCGAAGTACATTCTGCAACAGTGTGGGTTCATGTTGCAGGTTCTCTGTACCTGCACTAACACGTGTATCTACAACCTGTCACAAAGAGAATTCAGAGAGGAGTTGCAGAGTGGAGTCAAACATCTGTTTATGTTCTATGGCCGGTTCTATAAATAAAATGCAAATCGAATTGAATGCTTTGACGTGAGCTCAAATGAAGTTATACATTGCGTATTTGTCTGGTAAATGTGTCTATATTCGTGAGGCCAAGTGAGCGAATGTCAATAATTTGCCTATTCAGTAAAGTCAGCATAGTTAGTGTAATTAAGTGGGTCACGTACCAACTAATTAAGAGAAGCTCAAGTGATTGTTACATTAGCAGAAATTGTATTCAGAACTTTTCATTAATACCGGAATCAGCACCAACGAATTATGTTACGCCAGTCTCAATGCTCTTACATTGGTCAAGTTCTATTCCCATTCATAGGCTTGTGGATCGTTCCAGGGATACCTGTGACATCCGGAGAAATATTCCTGGAACATGAACACCTGCTGTCAGTTACAGTGAGCTGGTAAACCTGCAATTTCCATTTTGCCAGTGAAATGAGTGTGACTAATGTGAATAATGCCTTTTCGTTCAGATAGCGTGTGGTACCTCTCAAACGACTGACAAACGAAGCCCTAGTATGACCCATGAATGGACGTGTTCAGCAGTTAATGCGAGGGCTGGATCAGAATCGTAGCTGTGACTTCCCTCATTTGGTGAGAAAGGACGACATAGGACAGAGGGTGAGGCAGCAGGATGTGGTTGAAAGAAACAAGTCAGACATGATGCACTGACGGAGCAGACAATGGGCCAAGTCGCATGCTATGCTCCTATGTCTTATGGGCCAAACGGCAGCAATTAGGTCCGGGTAGTAGTAAAATGTGGTGGTCTTTGCTGCCCTGGAGAGTATGTAAAATGACAGTGCTAATCTCTCGGATCGGTGCCCGTGATCCCTGATCCCTGCCCAGTGAATTTCCAGCACAGTTTATTCTGTGCTATCCAAGATCTTACAAGATCTGCTGTATTGTCTCTTTTGTGAATACCATGCTGAATTTTGTTTAATCTTTCTGAGTCTGTTTAATATTACATTTGTGTCTAAAGGTCCAGTGTGACAGTGTTCCTCATCAGCCATCCATGTAAGCTGCTCGGAAAACTCTACTAGACGGGTTAGACGTAACCTACAATGAATAAAGTGATGTTGACTGTCTCTAATCAGGCGCTGATTATCCAAATATATACGTACTGTGTATATCTGTTTCTCGAGAATATTCCAATAATTTACACATTACTGACTTCAGACTCAGTGAGATATAATTTCATGGAATCTTTCTTAAACAAAAGAACAACAAACCTTCTGGACATCACCCGTGGATAAGGAAATTTGAGATATAAGTGCGATGTCCCCTGCAATTTCTGCACTAACTTTCAACAAGGACAAGGGGACACCTTACGAGGCCGTGGGGTGTTTAGATCCCGATTTGCCTCCTAGTTTGTAATCGGAATAGTGTCTATGACCTCAGTTTAATGTTTTAACTTAGTTATATAGACTGTCCGTATGTTGACTGTGTAAATAAAACTGCTATATTTTCATTTAAGTTCTACCGAATCTCCTTTGGCTCCATTTACAGAAGACCACGCTGACCATCAAGACAGCGAATTTTGTCCTTTTGTTATTGTTTTGCTCTTAATATATCCGTAGATGTCCTTGGGATTCTCCTTCCCCTTGACTACCAGAACAACTTTTCGCCCTCCTGATTTTTCTCATAACTGTTGTCTTGAATTATTTGCATGATCAAAGCCTCATGCGTCCCTCGTCTCTGATGTATCAAGGCGCACACTCATGTCTCAGTCTATCACAGAGGGAGAAATCACCAAATCTGTCAAAATATGTTGGGACTACATTTTCATTCCACTGCTCCCTAATAGTGTCACATTCTACAGAAAGAAAGAACAAGTCGTTGGTCTTCACGGCAGAGACACCTTGTTTAACATAATGTCAGAGTCCATTATTAAGCATTATTTTACTGATAATGTATTTTATAGGTAACTGATTTTCTAAATAGGCAGAAAATTCTGACATCAGAGGTACAAATAGAGGGAGCAGGGGTAGCTGGGAAAGTCAAAGGTTTAGAAGTCTCTGCTTTGAAATGCTCGACCGTGCAGAAGAGTGTTGGGTGTGACAAACTGAATACAGTCTTCCCGACTCTGTACCCTGACGTCAAATGCACGTTATTTGGCAAGGTTGACTGCTATGTGAGGAGCTGTCTGGAACTCGCCGTAACTGAGCCCAGACTCTTTCCCAAGTCTCTGGAGTGCTCTCTTCACAATGCGCATAGCGGCTTCTGCAGCACCATTCCTATGTGAAGAATTCCGCGGACAGATTTTCCACATTCACTCGGTTTCATTTTTTGCCGCTGTTTCCTGCAGGGTTGCTTCGTTCAGGCCATCCAAGAATCTGTACAGCTCCTCCAAGTATGGCTTTGCTCCAATCAAGTTGGTGCCTGGATCTGACCAGATATTTCCTGAATGTCTGCTGATTGCTGCGAACTTTTGATATTCCATCAGGAATCCTTCTGTTGATAGGATGTATACCAACTCTGTGTGGATGGCTCTGCTGGCCATGCAGCAGAAGACCACTTCTCAGACTCTCAGTGTTACTCTTCTCTTGATGTCATCTTTTACCTGGCAGGACGCAAAGAGGACCACCGTTGGGATCTGGAACGGTGCAGCAGGTTCAGTTCTTTCAGGCCGCAAGCCACCAATTACTTGTTGACATTTCCTTGCATTTGCCTTCCTGAGAGCATGCAGCCATCGACAACTTTTTGGGCAATTTTCGTACCCCTTATGACCCATGCCTTTCTTCTCATTTTGAGCAAGATTCTGGCCACTCCGTCATGAGTCTCACTGTGAAACTCCCGAGATAACAGCGTGGGAACCCAGGCATCATAGGGCAAGATGGGGACACAAACCTGAACTTTTTTGAGGATTTGCACTCGGCCACCACAAGCCAACAGCCCAGAGTCTTTGTCTTTGTAGACTACCAGACTGTCTGTACTGGTGCTTGGGAAGGTTGCGCCCTCCTGTGCTGCTAGAAAAATGTCTCTGACTGTATCTTCTCGTTCCCTTACTGAGATGATACCTGCCAAAGAAACTGCCTCACACTTTGGACTGTCAACAGCTTGATTTCGTCCAGTGAACTTTTTGCTGCTCTCCAGACCCGTTACAATTGTTTTGACTAGTCTCAACCACTCGATGTCCACAAGGCTTCGGACGGCTGACGCTGCAGGCGGTCTCCATTGTTCTGATTTGAGCTGGTACAGGTTTTGTGCTAGTTATTGCTTTATGGTCTTGGCCCTTGTCAAAGCAGCAACCAATGCCCTCCTTTACAACTTGTCGATGCTTTCCCTGGTAGTGGCTGCCAGTTCCTGGATTGATTTTATTCGCCACTCATTCACTGGCAAACTCAAAAACTTGAACCATTTTGCCACTCTGAGTCTTCACCCAGGTCTTGTGGGTTGGCTGCTCTCGTGATTACATCTGCAATATTTTGCGAACCAGGAATCCACCGCCAGTCCTAGATCCCTGTGTAGTTTTGAATCCCTCCGATCCTATTTGCAAAGAATGTTTGGTAGCCATAGATTTCACGTTGTATTGCACCAAGGACTGTTTGGCTATCAACGAAATGGTACCACCTCCCAAATTGGATTCGGCTATGCAGCTCAAAGTACGTCTTAAGGCGTGAGGAAAATACTGTTCTGAACATTTCTGTTTTGACAGCATCTCCTTTGTGATCCCAGGATGTTAATTTGGCTTTGGATTCCACCAGCCTGACGAATGAGCCCTGGTCCGTGTTCCACCTCAGGTACATCACTGCTCCATAGGCGCGCTCGCTTCCATCAGGGAACGTGATTGCCCAGGGTTCCTCAGTGAACATTGCCAAGTTGAACGTACTCCTCAAAGAGCTTAATTGTTTCCTGCCTTGCACATTTCCAGCTTGTCATTGCACTCTTTCCTCCCACTTTGCCCAGAAAGGGTCCAAGGCTTGAGGTCAAACACTCCGGCCTTCAGGATCTGCTCCACATTTGCTGTGATGGATTTCAACTAGTCACGGTTGTTGTGGGTTGTGAGAATTCATCAACATAGCTGCCGTGTTAGAGCACTTGCTGCTCCTCTTTGAGGTGGCTGAAAGGAGCGGGATTAGCAGTTTCACACATTGCTCCCTGCGCAATGCACCCTGCTGGTTTATCTCCGATGTTCACTCCTGTGATTGCGTATTCACCCAGCTCCTCGTCCTCGGAGTCTCGCCAGAGGATTCTGTGCAGGAGCAGTTCTCGGTCTTCCAACCAAACCGAATTTTATGTATTGACATCTTTTTTTATGTGACTCAGAGCAGCGTACACTCCACCCCTGAATCTGAATATGGCGGTGCCAATCTGGTTGAGGACATCTGGACCTTTCATTAGCAGGTCGTTCAAGTTGATCCTCTGAACTTTTGTTTGCCGTACCACATGAGTCTCATTGGGATCGTGACAGATTGTGGGTTGGGAGCAATAAGGTGATTCACGTACCAGACTGGCCCACTCCAATTGATAACCGTGTCTTTGGACAATGTAATTGTAGCCCTTCAATCGACCATGTCATGCAGCTGAGCAGTGGAGGCAACTTTCCGCTGGGGTTCTCTGGCTGGTTGCTTTCCCGTCCTGAGAAATGTAGTCTGAACTGTTCTTTTATTGATTGGCAAGGAAGCTGGATCTTCTAACCAAGGATATCTGGCGTGTCAATGTGGTTCCTTGCTATGACAGTCACCTGTGACGTAGGTGAGGCCTCTTCTAACAACTTCACGTTCGCGCTCTTTAGCAAGAGCCATTGCTTTGCCACCCGTATGGCAGTTTCCGCAGCGAAAACCCCCGCATTTTCCTCGCAGGCTGAGCAAATACTATCCCACTTCCACCACGACAGGAAGTCCCGATTGGTAGTTGAAGAACCTGACTCCTGAGCTTGATGCTCTAGGACTCTGCTGGTGAGCTCCTCGTACTTTACAGCTGCCTCTCTCATTGACCTTGCAAAATGTGTCTTTGCCATGTGGGCAGACACAGACAGTTCCTCAAAGAGATCAGGATGTGCTCCTCCGACCGTCTTCCCCGGTGGTCCATCCTACGGCACGAGGTCTCCAACAGCTCTCACGCTCTGAGGCGCTAGCTGTCCTTTCCTATGGCTTATCCTTGTAGTCTTGGTTTTTGTACAGACAGGCGGGTTTGCAGTGTGAACTTTCATCATAAACCTCGAAATACCTCCTGCATGCCCCCAACTTTCTTACTGCAGCCTTTTTCTCTGGTAGCATTAGCGCTCAAATCTGTTTGCAAAAGTAGAGCTTCCTTTTGTGCTTTCCTTCACTGCAGACTACACACCATGCATAGTCATCGCCTGAAATGGTAGACTTGGTTCTGGCATGTCTTGGCTCAGCCCCGGTTTCTCTTCTATTTGGCCCTTCATCCCCCAGTTGTTCGAGCTGCTCACGTATGCTCCCTAGCCCTTTGATAAATTCCGAGAGACTGTCAAACTGATTATCTGACGTCACAACATTTCTCCTGTCAACGACATAGACCTGCCATTCCTTTTTGAGAGTTCTGGAAGTTTAATTTCATTTGATCTTGTCACGAGTGGATTTTTGATAGAACTTGTGTCTCCAAGGTCACCCAAGTCTTGAAGTGTCTTCACGGTCACTGAAGTCTTGATGGGCCTTCTCCACAGCTTGAATTAATTCCAACATTTTCCGTGGCTGATGATTTCTGACAGCTGGCTTTTCCTGTAACTCTTCCACTGATTCAATAGCAATGCACGTTCGATTTCCACAGAGGTTTTCTAGATCACGGAAAATGTCATCTGCACTGTTATAAGTAGTGAGGCGAAGGTCTCTTCTGATTGTGTCATCAGGACTGTCCAGTAGTTGGAAATTTTTCACCTCTCTTGAACCGGTCGGCTCTCCCTGCCTCTGGAGTGCGTTCCAGTCCTTTCTCCACCTGTGAAAATCGCGTTTGCTGCCATTACACTTGGTAAGGGCCGTCGGTTTCCAATTGAAGGCTGGCGTGGGACAATTGGAGGAAAAGCCCAACACCGGCAGTGTTAGTCTTTCAGAATCCTGCTTTCTTCTTGACTGTATGAAGTGGGCCTTCTTGGAAACCGACTTGGGGATGTGGAGTTCGAGTTCCTTTAGGTAACTCTAAAGGTCCTTCTGAATCCGTGGCGGGATCCATCCTTTTAACCGACCATGCACCTCCTTCGTTGTCTTTACCAGTCCTTGCAGGTGGTTAAGCATGAAGACATACTCCTCCTCGTCACCATCTGTTTGTACAGCAGTAACGTTTTTACATGTAACCAATGCTGCATGTAGTGCTGTGAACACTTCCGCACATAAAGATCCGCAGGAAATACAACGAAATACAATAGGACGCAATGAAAGACTGCACTCAACAAACAAAACAAACGAACAAAGCGCACAAGACTATGAGCTACACAAATTTAAGAAAGAACAAACAGAACATTAACAACAAATAAATAATCAGCAAAATTTGAGAACATGAAATAATCAGGCTTGAAAGTGAGTCGATGGGTTGTGGGTACAGTTCAGTTTTGCGGTAAATGAAGTTATCCATTCTTCTTCAAGAGTCTGATGGTTGTGGGGTAATGGACCTGTTGATGCATTACCTCCTTCCTGATGGTGCTGTGTGAAGAGGGCATGACCTGCCTGGTCGGCGTACTGCATTCCGTTTAGATGTGCTCAGCTGTGAGGAGGCCCTTACCTGTGGCGGAGTGGGCTCCATCCATTACTTTGTGTCGGCTTTTCCGTACAAAGGCTTCGGTGGTTCCACTCCAGGTCCTCATGCCACCAGTCAATGTACTCCCCACCATACATCTATTGAAATCTATCACACATTTAAATGAAAGGTAGAGCGCTGCCTTGCTTTCTTTGTAATAGGAGGTATGTGCCTGGTCGTGGACAGATAATCTGAAATGATAACACTGAGGAAGTTATATTTCCTCCCTCATTGTGTTGTCTTTAAGGTATTTGTTTAGCTTATTATACTTTCGCTTTAGTAATTCGTTTCTTATCGTTTTCTAGTTAAAGTTAAGATTGTTTAATGTAAATTAGTTGTCTGTGGTATAGCCGGGCATGCGATGACGTCACACCCGGTTTCGCCACGTCTTGTGGGAAAATACCAGTTTGGAGAAACGGGGAAGAGGGGGCTCACATGTGCAGGATCAGCGCGAGAGAAGTTTTCTTTCTACGCTCTAGAAACATAGTGAAGCAACGCCGTAAGTTCATGAGATAATCGATATGTTGAATTAAAAATGTTAACGCTGATTCTGTAAAAAGTAATGACGGTTGATAAAGTTTATGTTTTTTGTTATTTAAAGAGTTGCGGATAGTTTGTGTTGAAGTGTATTTAAAGCAGTGGATGGCGTAGGTAGTTTCTGACTGTATGTTGCACTTTAATGTAATATTGTTGTTGTAGTTTTACTTTGGCAAGTATTTATGATGTAAATGTGATGTGAAGAAGGAAACAAATGCTGTATATATTCTGTATTGTTTTATCAACAATTGTCACCATACGTTAATGTGGAAGACTGAACAGTAAACGGTTAATCTTACTGGGACCGCCTCATTGATTGGTTTATGCTTGTTGTTTAGTTCAGAGTTCGTTTACATCTGTGCGAACACACTATGATCATCCTTCCTTCGCTGTTACTCCCCCGCCCCTCATCATCCACACTGTGCTATCACTCGGCTTTTCTCATAGACCCCCTTCTCACTTTCTTCATTTCATTCTTTGTGCAGAGTTTGCCAACTCACTCCTACAACTGCACTTGAGAGACAGCTTAACAACCTCACAATGTCTCCAGTGTTTCTTACGTTGTTGTCTTCCAGAGCGCCGTCTCTCCAAAGGCAGAACACGCTGCCAGGAGGTTATGACCATGGCGTATTTATTGATGTCCACATGCAGCTAATCTTTAGACAATTCCTCTGAGGTATTTCTAGACCTGAATATCCCCACTGTGCTATCACATTTACTCATTTAGTTTTCGAGCCACTGAGCTTTCAATATTTAACGCTGCGTGCGTGTGTTTGCGTGTGTGTGTGTGACAGAGAGAGAGAGAGAGAGAGAGAGGTATTCACCAGCGGATATAACATCAGTTTAATGTCTGGGAGCTTATTTCCAGACCAGAAAAACAACTCAGATCAAGAGTTTGCCTCTGGCAGGAAAATGCTCCATTTCCTTAATGAAAATTCTCTAAATTACTCTTTTTTGTGGCTTGTTTTGGTATGCGTTAATAGCTTTTATTCAATTAATCATCCGAACATTTTTTTTACAAAAAAAAAGAACATTTCTCAGAATATCTTCATCAATGATTTGGGGAGATGCTGTGAGGAAGCAGATTCATGGTTTGGTAACTGAGATAGTAGACACGGATCAACACACACAAAATGATGGATGAACTCAGTAGGCCAGGCATCATCTATGGAAAAGAGAACAGACGATGAGGAGTAGGATTAAAAGTTGGAGGGAGTAAAGGGAGAAGCAAGGTGATTTGTGAAATCGAGATGGGCTGGGGTGAAGCAAAGTTGGGAAGTTGTTTAGCGAAAGAGATATAGCACTGGAAAAGAGGGAGTCTGCTAGTAGAGGACAGAAGTCCGTGGAAGAAACTAGATAGAGGAGGAGCACCAGAGGGTGCGATAGGCAGGCAAGGGGATAAGGTGAAAGCAGGCTGGAGAAACTGGATATACACAACGACTTCTGTTTTGCACCTTTCAATGTTCGCTCTTTGTGATTGGTGACTCAGAAAGAGTATTTCCAGTATGTTTGCCAAATCGGATATATTTCAATGAGGGATCGTATGCTTTCATGTATGAAGTCCGGGATTCAACCCACGGCATCTCCAGGTTGGTGACAGCAAATTGAAAGATCGGCGGGAAATCCCAGAAAGTAAAATTCGGAGCAACACACTTAAAATGCTGGAGTAACGCAGCTGGCCAGGGAATAAGCAACTGTCACTCTGTCTTTGCACCGTCCTACGTGGGAGAGTTAAAACCCGACCCTTACTGTATCAGTTACAAAGCTGTGGAGGTGACATGGAAAAAAAAACCGCCCCTCATTGCAGGGAGGGAAGAAGCATCAGCGATACTCCACATCTCCCTCATCTTGAAAACGTCGTTATTTATTTTCAAAAAATCCTACCAGTGGGATGAATTGTCCGTCTGGACAGTTAAATACTGTAAAACGCATTTCAGTGGGGAAATATCGGCACCGAGGTGCATGACGGATAGAGCATAAACGGCAGAGAGAGAATAACTGGGTGGGTCAGAGTGTAGGGAAGGTGGAGAAAACGAGAAAAAGGAGAAACAGGGAAGCCACAACAGAAAGTGAAGTACGTGGGTATGAAACGGGAAAAAGACGGAATGGACACAAGCATATACGGATACAGAACCAGACCCAGACATATACAGATACAGACATATACCCAGAGCTAGACATGTACAGACAGAGGAACAGACATATACAGACACTGAACCAGAACCAGACCTAGACATGTACAGATACAAGCACATACATACACACAAAACACTGCTCATCATTGATAGTTCAATAATTCCTTCTGCTCCTTGGAGCAGAGTGGCGCAGCGGAAGCGTGCTGGGCCCATAACCCAGAGGTCGATGGATCGAAACCATCCTCTGCTATATTCTGAGTTGACCACAGCAGCTATTCGGCCTTGAGTTTTAAAACACTAATGTATCACATTATACATACATGGCAGGAAGCTGCATTTCAATTGAAATTGGTTATTTATTGCAGCATTTTCAATTCTCGTCTCTGTGGCGCAATCGGTGAGCGCGTTCGGCTGTTAACCGAAAGGATGGTGGTTCGAGCCCACCCAGAGACGCTAATGATCCCGTAGTTATTTTTATGTCTCTCTCGTACAAGAGAAAATGTGCAGCAGCATATGAAATAAAGTACACAGTCAATTTTTCAGGCCGAAACCCTTCTACAGAATCACGATGCAGCCTGGCCTGCTGAGTTCCTCTGGCATTTTGTGTATGTTCCTTGGATTTGCAGAATCTGAACATATTCCCGTCTGTGTTTCGACTGCTACACTGCGAAGTCTCTTCCGTGGAATTGAATTGAATAAACTTTATTAATTACGTCCTTCACATTCATGTGGAGTAAAAATCCTTACGCTACGTCTCCGTATAAATATACGATTTATAGCAATATGTAATAAATAGTATGCACAACAGGACAGTCAATATAACACAGAAATACGGATGGAAGCAGCAGGAACAGTTTGAGATTGGGGTGACTCGGGTCCCCAAACATTATTCAGCTGCTTTTTACACTCCTGTCTCTGTAAATGTCCTGAATCGAGGAAAGTTCACATCTACAGATCCGCGAGGCTATGCGGACAACACTCCGCAGAGCCCTGCTATCGAGGGAAGTACAGTTCCTACACCAGGCAGTGGTGCAGCCAGTCAGGATGCTCTCAATTCTGACCCTGTAGAAAGTCCTTAGGATTTGGGGACCCACAACCAATTTATTCAACCGTCTGAGGTGAAGGAGGCGCTGTTGGGCCCTTTTCACCACGCAGCCCGTATGTACGGACCGAGAGATCCTCGGTGATGTGTAAGCCGAGGATCCTGAAGCCGTTCACTCTCTCAACCCCAAATCCATCGACGTCAATAGGGGATGTCTACTCTGTAGAGGTTTGAATCTTCCCATCGATGAGAGTTCACTGTTCACTGCTTACTCTCTCACTGCTCCCGCTCTGCGATCTCAGCTCTATTGTTCCTGTTGCGATTCACGGGGTCGGCTGGTGGCGTAGTGGCATCAACGCTGGACGAGAGGTCCCGAGTTCGAAGCGGTAAGTGATAAATAAATGCACACTCCTGTTTATTCCTGGTTGTCCGCCGGTCACGCGGGAGGCTGGGGCTCGATTCCAAACTTATAGATGTAGCTTCCGTTTCTCCTTTGAACCAGGAGGTATGTGCCGAGCCCAGGAGAGATAATCTGAAATGCTGACACAGTTATATTTCCTCCTTCATCCTTCCCTCGCTGATTTTCCCTCATCCCTCATCCCTCATCATCCGCACTGTGCTCTCAATCGGCTTTTCTCTTAGACTCCATTCTCACTTCTTTCATTTAATTTCTTGCGCTGAGTTTGCCAACTCAGTCCCATAACATTACTTCGGTAACTATCTCAAAATGTTTCCAGTTTTTCTTACGTTGTTGTCGTCCAGAACACCGTCTCTCCAGAGGCAGAACACGCTGCCAGGAGTTTATGATCATTGCGTATTTATTGTTGTCCACATGCAACTAATATTTAGACAATTCCTCTGAGGTAGTTCCAGGCTTGTTTTTGTTATATATCACCACTGTGTTTGTCACATTTACTCTTTCAGTTTTTTAGCTACTGCACTTTCTGTATTTAACTCTCGTGTGTGTGTGTGTGTGTGTGTGTGTGTGTGTGTGTGTGTGTGTGTGTGTATGTGTTTGTGTGTGTGTGTATGTGTGTATCAGCGTCCGTGGGTGTTTGTGTTTGTGTATGTGTATCTGCGCGCGCGCGCGCGCGCGCCTGTGTGTGTGTGTGTGTGTGTGTGTGTGTGTGTGTGTGTGTGTGTATGTGTGAGTGTGTGTGTGTATGTATGTATGTGTGTGTGAGAGACAGAGAGAGAGAGATTCACCAGAAGAAATAATATCACTGTAATGCTTGGGAACACATTTCCAGACCAGACAAACAACTCTGTATTCAGCCAAAAAAAAAACAAGGGCCTGTCTCTGGGAGGGAAAGGGACAAATTCCTTAATCAAAAAAGGTCTCTAAAATACATTTTATCTGGCTTGTTTTGGTATGCGTTAAGAAGTTTTATACAATTAATCATTCGAAATTTTTTACAGTATAAGTGCGTTTCTCAGAATATCTACTTAATCAAAGATTTGGGTAGATGCTATGAGGAAGCAGATTCACCGCTCTGGTAACTGAGATGGAGGACTCGGATCAACACACACAGCATGATGGAGGAACTCAGCATGTCAGGCAGCATCTATGAAAAAGAGCACTGTCTACGTTTTGTGCTGAGAACCTTCAGCGGGACTGGATAATTTAAAAAGATGAATAGTGGAATTAAAAGGACCTGTCTTTACGCCATCCTACCTGGCAGAGTTCACACCCGAACTTCACCTTATCAGTTACAAAGTTTGGTAGGGAAATGGAAAATAGTAGGGAAGGGCGAAGCATCAACAATACTCCACATCTCCCCATCCGTCACTAACTGGTCCGGCTGTGCTGGTCTGAACATTACACCAACAGTTAATCCCGGCGGAGAAATTATTGCATTTGATGTCAGCGTTTGCAGTACATTAATGTCGCGAGTTCCGCTTCACCAGTTCATCTGCTGTTTCAACACTGAACGAACCTGGACAGTCATTCAATCATCAGGACAGGATTAGGAAGTTAATGGCACCTCGGGTTAAAACGCTGCTATTTATTTTAGAAAAAAAAACTTACCAGTGAGATGAATTGTCCGTCTGGATAATTAAAAAATGTAAAACACATTTCTTGGCGATATATCGGGACATAGGTGCAAGTAGGATAGAGCATAAACGGCAGAGAGAGAATAACTGGGTGAGTCAGAGAATAGGGAAGGTGGAGAAAACGAGAAAGAGGAGAAACAAGGAATCAGCAAAAGAAAGTGAAGTACCTGGGTATGAAACGGGAAAAAAAGACGGAATGGAACCAGACATATGCAGACACAGAACCAGACCAAGACATATACAGACACTGGCACAGTCATATACAAACACAGAACCAGAGCGGGACATATACAGGCACAGAACCAGACCCAGACATGTACGAACACAGACACAGACATAACCACATAGATACAGGCACACGAAAAGAAGCGCTTCAATCATAGTTCAAGAATTGACTCCACCACCTGCAGCAGAGTGGCGCAGCGGAAGCGTGCTGGGCCCATAACCCAGAGGTCGATGGATCGAAACCATCCTCTGCTATGTTCTCTGTTGGCAACAACAGATAGAGTCATTTTGACTTTCTACTGTCCAGACGGTTAATCCCCATCTCCCCTTTTTACTCCATCCCTTATTTATTTATTCATTCCTCCCTTTTTTTCTCTCTGCCCCTTTCACAATCACTCTTTCCTTGTTCTCCATTTTCCTCTGGTGCTCCCCTTCCCGATTCTTTCTCCCTACGCCTCCTGTCCCATGATTCTTTCCCTTCTCCAGCTGTGTATCCCTTTAGACAATCACTTTTCCAGCTCTTTGCTTCATCCGTATCCCTCCTGTCTTCTCCTATCATTTCGGATCTTCCCTCTCCTCCGAATTTCAAATCTCTGACTGTCTCTTCTTTCAGTCAGTCCTGAAGAAGGGTCTCGGCCCGAAACTTGGACTGTAATTCTTCCTATAGATGCTGCCCGGCCTGTTGCGTTCCACCAGAATTTTGTGCGTGGTTCAGATATTCGTCCTTGCGTTTTCAAGCACTAATATGTCACATTATGCAGATATGACAAGAAGTTGCATTTCAATTGAAGTAGGTTATCTATTCGTGCTATTTCAATTCTCGTCTCTGTGGCCCAATCGGTGATCGCGCTCGGCCGTTAACTAAAAGATTGGTGGTTCGAGCCCACCTAGTGACGCTCGTAATCCATTAGATTTTTTCCCTTCTCTCGTACAAGCAAAAATGTGCAGCAGCATCTACGGAATAAAGTACACTCTCAATTTTTCAGGCCGATCCCCTTCCACAGACACACGAAGCAGCCTGGCCTGCTGAGGTCCACCAGCAATTTGTGTATGTTGCTTGGATTTCCAGCATCTGCACTTATTCCCGTTTGTGATTCGACTGCTGCACTGCGAAGTCTCATCCGTGGAATTGAATTGAATAGACTTTATTAATTACGTCCTTCACATACGTGAGGAGTATTTTTTTTTACGTTAAGACTCCGTCTAAATGTGTAATGTCCAACGTATAGCAATATGTCATAAATAGTATGTACAACAGGACAGTCAATTTAACATAGAAATGCGATTGTATCAGAGTGAATTCTTCCGTCTGGTGGCCTGGAAAGTCAGCTGTCCCGGAACCTGTTGGTCTTGTCTTTTATGCTGCGGTACAGTTTCCCGGATGGTTACAGCTGGAACTGTTTGAGGCTGGAGTGGCTCTGGTCCCCAACGATCCTTCAGGTCCGTTTTACACACCTGTTATTGTAAGTGCCCCGAATAGTGGGAGGGTCACATCAGCAGATACGCTTGGCTGTCCGCACCACTATCTGAAGAGTCCTCAGATGGAGGGAAGAACAGTTCCCATTCCAGTCAGGTTTGCAACCAGTCAGGATGGTCCCCTGTAGAACGTCTTTAGGATTTGGGGAATCATATTAAATTTCTTCAACCGTCTGAGGTGAAAGAGACGCTGTTGGTTCTTTTTCACCACGCAGCCGGCATGTACAGACCTCGTGAGATCTTCGGTGATGTGTATTCCGAGGAATTTAAAGCCGACACCCTCTCAACATCAGATCCATTGATCTCAATAGGGGATGCCTACCCTGAAAAAGTTTGAATATTTCCATCGACGGGAGTTCAGGGAAACCCTCTCTCACTGCTCCCCCTCTGTGATCTCAGCTCTATTTTTCTCCTGCGTTTCATTACCAGCTGGGAAACTCTGCGCTGTCCGGAGGCCGGCACTCCCTACTGCTGCCGCAACGGGCTCAGTGGGAATTTAATCTGCTCTTTGTGCTTCAGTCACATACACCGAAATGCAGTAAAACGCTTCTCTTTCTCACTTTTTCGGCAGCAGGAAATGCAGCCGGAGTCAATGGAGGGGAGGGACATTGTGCTGATAGACTTTGCTGCGATCACAGAGTCTTTCTGTGATATGTTTCACAAATTGCCACACTTCACTCATCTGGACTGAAAACCATTTACCATTCCTCAGCCTACCCACCAGGCTGATCAAGAATCCCTTGTATCAGAATCAGAATAGGGTTTATTATCACCGGCAGGTGTTGAGAAATTTGAAAACTGTTACCATCAGGCAGGAGGTTCAGAAGCCTGAAGGCAAACACTCAGCGATTCGATATCAGCTTCGTACTCTCTGCCATCCGATTCTTAAATGGTCATTGAAACCTTGGACGCTACAACATTGCTGGCTCGAAGGGCCGAAAACCTTTCTCCTGCATCTATTGTCTATTACCTATCGACTCAATTTTTAAATATAATGTATATTTTTTCAGTTTTGCACGATTTTTATCTGTTCAATATACGTATACTGTAATTGATTTAGTTAGTTATTATTATTATAATTATTATTTTAGTTTTTCATCTATATTATGTGTTTATTGAACTGCTGCTGCTAAGTTAACAAATTCCACAACAACATGCCAGTGATAATAAACCTGATCCTGATTATGAATTGTGAACTTACCAACAGCATTTAAATCCAAAACATGACAACAAAGAAAGACAAAAATGCAAGTAAAGCAATAACAGTAAGTATATATGCATATGTTAATGATGAAAAATAGTGCAAATACAAAAATTATATATATTATAAAAGTGAGGGAGTGTTCATGGAATCAATTTCCCTTCAGGAATCGGATGACAGAGGGTAGAAGCACCGCTACTTGACGATATCTATAGAATGGAGGCTAATACGCACGGTGGAGCTGACTAATTCTACAATTTCTGGAAGCATCATTTGGTCATGTGCAGTAACCGCCCCCATCCCCATCCCCACCAAAGAGTGATGCAGTCTGTCAGAATACCCTTCACTGTCCACTGAGAGAGGTTTTTGAGTGTTTTAATTGAGAAACAACATCTCTTCAAAATCTAATGAAATGCAGCTTTTGTCTTGTTTTCCTTATAGCTACATTGCTATTTTGGGACAAGGATAGATCCTCAGAGATAGATCCGAAGGTCACAGAGAAATTACACAGCACAGTGCAGACTCAGCGGTCACCGGACCTGGTGAGTCATGGCTGTCACTGAGAACATTTCTCGTGAACGATCTTCAAAGGAAACGTCCAATATTTATTCCCCTCGATTGCTGATGTATGACCTGCTGAGTTCCTCCCATGTTATGTGTGTGGTGTGTTCCTGTCTGCGCATCTTGTCTTCATATTTATTCCTACTGACATGGAAGTGTGTGGGCAATAGTACAACTGCCTGCGCGTTTCTTTTCATCATCTGGTAACAAAAAAAAATGCACTGGACCGCATCTGCAGCTTGGTCATTAAGATACGATCCCCGAGCTTTTTACAAAGATTTCAGATTACCTGAAACACCGAGTACTGCAAGCACCGGGTAGTAAATTCTGGCGATGTTGTAAATTGCAGAATATCCCATTTTCTACTTGAAGCATTGATTAATTCTACAGATTGTCCAATCTACCTGCATGCCCTGACACGAGGAGTTCCTATATACCTGTCGGAACCCCAATTATATCCGTCAGTGGGTTTAATTGTCACATTACGCACAACCTGCTGAACAGACACGAAGGTCATTTATTTCTAATCGTTGGGTCATTCTCTGACGTACTTAGTCTTCTCGGAGAATTAGGACATGAATTTGATGTTTTTACCAATCATTTTCAGTGGCGAGAGTCAGCGTTAACCTGCTTCGCAATGCTTGACTCTCTAAATATATTTTTGTCATTATGCTCTCCCTTTTTTGGGAATACAAAATCAATCTCCTTCAGAACCCAATTGATTATAACATTGTTATGAACAGGTGGGGAAGCAAGATGAAGCACGTTCACTGTGGGTGAATACCTGCAATGAGTTTTCCTAGACGGGCACGGCTTCCTCGCTGTCTTCACTGTTCAGTGCCTCTAGTACCTCAGGTGATAAAATCATCTCGGTGAATTTTCAATGAGAAATTTGATGGCGTTCGTGAATATCTCATAATTTCAACGTCTAGGAAATCTGAACACCTGGAGGAATTCTCCAGACTAGCAAACTTTTGCGATAATTCACCTCCACAGGCTAGAGAAATCCGTCGCAGTCTCTGTTCCAAACGAATATTCCTCACTTCTGTGCCCTGCAGATCAGATGGTGAAGGAGGTGGGCAACATCTTCGTCTTCATCAGTTAGACGCTGGAGGAGTTGGAATATCGTGCTATAGTTGTACATATTAGAGATCGCAATTAGACTCCGTGTTCAGTTTTGGTCATTACTCGAGAGGAAAAATGGAATTAAGTTGGAGATGCTGTAGCAGTTTGACACAGATATATCCTGTACTGGACTGCTTGATGTAGAAGCAAAGATTGGATAGGGACCCTGTATTCCACGGCGCTTAGTGGGCTGAAGGGAGGTGTGACAGAATTTTATACATCAGCAACGGGATTCAGAATGTACATTCAATGTCAGAGAAATATATACAAAATGTATCCTGCATTTCCTTTCTTCGAAATCATCCATGAAAACAGAGGAGAAAGAATGACAGTTAAGACGTTAGTGCCGCAAAGAATGAGTCACAGTTAAAAAGCTGGTGCCCTAAAATATGAGTGACAGATAAGACGTTAGTGCCCCAAGCCTCCACCAGCTCCCCACACCCACGCTCAAGCAAAAACAACGCAACGGGACATTCCACGTCACCATCCCCCACCCCCACCAATCAGCAAAATATAATTAGCGTCACCCTCCCAGCATTGAAGCGTGCAGCAAGCGCCAATGGAGACACAGACTTACAACACCCCAAAGACGACTCGTTCACCCGGTAATTCGATATACAAAAGGCTCGTTCTCTCTCTCTCTCCAGTAAGGGAAAAAGAGAGGTGCCTCCGTTTCAAATCGAGAGGAGAGATACAACAATCAACTCTCTGATTCACGATGTTAACCGTCTGTTGCGTCGCTTTTCCCGAGCTCCCAGAGCTTGGGAAAACATGAGAGCCGCAGACGGCGTAGAGAGTCAGCATTTTTTTCCGCCGGTTCCCAATGTCCAGGAATAGAGGGCATCACTTTAAAATGAGATGGAGGGTAAGTTTAAAGATGTACGGGGAGAGATTATTTATTCTGACCACGGGGCCAGAATTCTCCTATGCTGCCTCCTTCAATAATCTTAATACTCATAATACTTCTTCTTCTTTGGCAATTAACGCCCTAAGGTATTTATAGACAGAACTGGTCTCCTGGTCCTCCATGTCCCTTTTCCCTTGTTAAATACGGAAGCACGCATTCGTTACGTACCCTCCGTACATTCTCAGCAACTCTCATCCCCCACCCCCACCCTTAATCCCTGAGTGTCCCCAGCTTCTTCCTAGCTATGCTCTTACTTGAGGTGTGCAGAGAATATCTTGGGATTCACCTTCATCTTACTTGCCAAGAACTCTTCATACCCCGCTCCCCTGACTTTCTTAAATTTCTTCTTTGGTTTACTGGCTTTATACTCCTCAAGTGCTTCGTTTCTTCCTAACATCCGAAGCATTACATATTATCCCTTTCTTCTTATCTAAGTTCATCATCTGTCTGGACATCCAAGGTTCTCTTATCTTACCATCCTTGCCCTTCCTTTTAAAACGAACATAGTTTCCTTGTATTGTGTGCAATTGATCTTTAGGCACCCTCCACATGTCTGAAGAGGTCTGACGAAGAAAAGATGTCCACGATAAAGACTTATTATTTCATGCCTAACACCCTCGCAGTTTTTCCCAACTCTTATTGGAACCGTCCCGCAAGGAGCGTACCTAACCTTTAGCTCTACTGACAGTTCAGGAGCTGTGTTCATTCCCGAACTGTTCACCCACGGCAATTCAGTCAGAGGGCCAGGTTCACTACGCAACTTCAGGCCCCCTCGTCGTACCGTTCACATATTGATTTAAGTAACTTTCCTCGATAAACGTAGCAAATTCTGCCCCATAAACCCCTAAAGGTCACAGTTTATATCTGGGAAATTGACAACAACTCTATTATTTTCACACATTTCCTTACTCTGATTACGTATCTGTTCGTTGACGTATCGGTTACTGCATGGTGCTCTCTAGTACAATCCCATCAGTTTGATTTCTCCCTTCGTACTCTTGGGTTCCACCCAAATATACTCAGTGGGTGACCTCTCCATTGTATCTAAGCGCAACAGTGATATTGAACATGAATTTTGTTGCAATTGGCACGCGCCAACCCCCATTTCACCTATCTTCCTAAAGCTCTGAAAACGTGGTACGTTGTGGTTAATTCTGAAAGAGAGATAGAATAGAAATACTCTGAGCAATGTATGAAAACAATTCATCTGCAAGAAATTGCATAAAATGTCAATTGCAGGTCGCAGGATGGACTGGCATCTTATTGTGAAACCTCCGGGTGCTTCGTGCTAAACAGTGCAGTTCTCTGCTGCCTGTGATTTTAGTTTTAAATCTATCCATATGTTGCAGTTACTTTCATTAGCCTTACATTCGTCAGAAATGATTCCCATTCAGTGTGTAATTAGTGATGTTTCAACAATGACGTAACTACTCTAATCGGTTACTAATTTATGTCTCATCTACCATGACCACAAGGAAAGCATCAACTGTGATGAAAGCAAAGGGGAAATGTGAATCTTCTTCCCTCGGAACGTTTGCCTGAATTAACAGGCAACATAAATGTATAAATTTAAAATAAATGCTTGTAGTTACTTGACTGTGATAGTGCACATTGTAAAAATATTGAGTCAAACGATTGTTCCATGAGTAAATCACAAAGTTCTGTCATAGACAGTGTAGAATATTCTCATTGGACGAATAAGGAAAGTGAGGCATAATCGTTATATTGTGATTTCACCGAGGAGAGATTTTCATTGCAGCTCACACAAATTGTTTACACGAAGTGTTTGTTCAATGGGCTGTATCCGATGTGGCAAACTACGTGGAATGATTAATTGTCAGAGTTCACTTCCATTTCTATAAAAGAGCTTACAAAGCAGGCAGCAGTCAGTGTCGGCAGTTGGACCATATTTGAAAGGATCTCTGCTTCACACAGAAAAAGGGATATGCAGCAGTTTACTACATAGCGAGTATTTACTATCCTGTACTGGCAGCGATTGGTCTCCCTGGTAAGTAACAGGAATTGGCTGTTACATTTGTGTTTGCCTTCCGTGCCAGCTGCACGGCTTACTAGTCACGTAAAACCGTTACAGATGGTGAGCAGTGCTTAAAGTATGTTCAATTTTAAATATATGCTCTCCTTTCTACTCTCTCTGACATTGTTAATCGTTTTGTATGGCTGATTTTTTCTCGGTTTTAGAAATTGAATAAGGTTAAAATTGATTTGGTATTTTATTTGATTCGACTTTCCGAAGTTTTACCAGAATGTTTTTTTAGTTCTCTGATTCACTATCAATACAGAAATAAAACTTTATTGAAAGGAAAAGATCTTTAAAGCCACTGCATCCCTATCTGCATCTTTCTGGTTTATCAACGACAAGCATGTCTCTATTTTCCTCTAGATTAGTTGGTCCGTAACCTGCCCACAAACAAATATACGGTGTATTACACAACTCCGGTTGCAAACTTCTAGAAAACTACGACACAAGCGCCAGCCGGGTCCGACGCTTTCCTTCAATTAAAAGGCAGTTACTGAGAACGTAAATCGAACGAAGCCTGACCCGGTATAGTGTCGATAGAATGTGATCCATTCAACCCACAACATCGACTTTCTCGAATGTAAGCCGATCAGAGTTTCTTAAACTACTCCCTTTTGCTTCATTGCAGTTAATTTAACGGCGATTGTGATCCTATCTCGGGGAAAATGCAGACTCTCCAAATTTGTCTCCCGTTACCTGGTGGGAATGGCAGCAAACGATTTAATATGCACAATCACTGTTCTTGTATTCGACCAGATCAATAATATTTATGGTTATGCCTCTTCATTGCTCATTACACCGATCTGCGCCTTGACACATGTCCTGAGGTTCGCAACCATGGACTGTTCTGTTTGGCTCACGGTGGCTTTCACATGTGATCACTGTATTGCAATCTGCGGTCAAAAGCTTCTGGAACGCTACTGCACCGAGAGGACAGCGGCTGTGATAATAGTGATTGTAGGTTTAGGGAGCTGTGCGAGGCGTCTTCCATTGTACTTTATGATAGATCCTTTCCTTATCATTGAGAACGTATCATGGCGCTGCATTTTCAAAGCAGATTATCTTAAATTGCCAGCGTGGAGAACATGTCCGATGCTCAACGGTATCACTACAACTTTAGTACTTTAACGATTTGTCATATCTATATATTAGTCATATTAGGCAAACAGAGTCCGCCGGGGACTCAGGAACAACAGAGAGTATAAGAAGGATCTAGAGGTGGAGAACCGGAGAAAGTCAATGATTCTGTTGTTCGCTCTATCAGCCAATTTCATTTTGTTGTGGATCCCCTATATTGTATATGCTACTAACTGGCAAGCTCAGAATTACTTCTGCACAGACAGATATTTGAATACCCCGAGGTACATCCTGCAGCAGTTTGGGTTCATGTTGCAATTTCTCTGTACTTGCACCAACACGTGTATCTACACTTTGTCACAGACGAAATTCAGGGAGGAGCTGAAAAATGTAGTGAAATATTTGGTTACATTCAATGCTCGTCTATGCAAATTAAACGCAAATCGAATAGTAATTTTTTTCTGGAATTTCTAATAAAATGCAGTAACTTTCAAATGTCTCGTTAATCTGCCATATATTCATGCAGCCAGGTGAGCGAAAGTTAATGGTTGCCTTTTCCAGTGAAGTCAGCAAAGTTAATTTAATTAAGTGGGGCAACAAATTAAGAGCCGCCGATGCAACAGTTATTTTATCAGAAAAATATTTCGAACTATTCGATTAATGCCGAAATCGAGGTCAATAAAATAAATGAAACCAGTACGATTTGTTTTACATTGGTAGAATTCTATTACAACTTACTGTCTTATCGACCCTGGAACATGACTGTGCGTCTCTCTGACAAACTAGAATAAATTACCAGGAACATGAAAATGTGGAGTCAGTTAAATTCCACTGCAATTTCCAGTGTACTTGTGCAAAGAAGGACTAATATCACTCCACTGTTTAAGAAGAGCGTAAGGCAAAAACAAGAACTCATAGTCCAGTTATCCGGACGGCAGTGGTTGGTAGAATGTTCGGTTCAATTATTAAGAAAGAGTTTTGGATGAGCGTGACAAAACAGGTCAAAGGCAATCTGATTCCCTTAAGAAACAAAAATCGCTTGGTCTATCTGTTGAAATTCTGTGGAAAATAACAGGCAGGATAGAAAAAAAAAAGGAGAGTCAACTGAAGTAGTTTACTTAGGTTTCCCGAAGGTATTTGATAATGTGCCATACGAGGGTTTTAAGGAATAGTAACAGTAAGTACTGCTATCTGAGTGCTGTGCTGATGGTGGTGGGGGTAGGGGGGGTGGGGTTGTTGGTGACATGACCGACTTGTGGGAAACAACGGTGACCGTGGTTCTATCAATGAGTCCAGCCCTGTGGCTCAGAAGGATGTGGAATGGAAGAGGATGGCAACGAAAATAGAGACTGTATAGTTGGCTGGGGGGGGGGGGGGGTTATTGGCGATTCGATTCTGCGGGTACGAAAAATAAACAAGTAACCCAGGTGCTAGGGTTCGTCATGTTTATGAGCTATTCCATGTGTACTGGGGTTCTGAGTAATATTGACCACTGTCTAATAAAATGGCGTCTCTGTAGTGCTATAGTGAAATGGCTTCTCTGTAATGTTAGCTGTTGAGGTAATGTCTCTCTGTAGCTGTGATGCATGAGTTATAACTACAGAAAACGGGGAACTAGCCAATGGACGTTATGTTATTCTATCTTGTATGTGTGGGGACCGGAGTCATATTGTGTACTGTCTGCTGTTTGACGCTGTGGGATGATACCGGGTACATTACACAGCATCTGCGCAAACGTCTGACACAGTTTGGCGGGCAGACAGCAGTTTCGCCTAGACGAACGTGAGGTGATCGAGCCAAGTGTTACACATGATATTCTGAAATGGGGGGGGGGGGCTAGCAGCCAGAGGTCGTGTTACATATTGTTTCAAACGACATAGGTGCAAAAATGTTAGAGGTCCTGAAAGTAGACTACAAGGAGCTAGGAAGGAAGCGGAAAAGCAGGACTTCAAAGTTAGTAATCTTCGAACTACTGCCTGTGGTACACCACAGTGACGATAGGAGTAGCGTGACGAAGGGGATAATTGCGTGGCTGAAGTATTGGAGCTGGGGGCAGGGATTCAGACTTTTGCACATTTGGGATTGCTTCTGGGGCAGGTGTGATATGCACAGAAAGGGCGAGTTGCACTTGAATCCGAGCGGGCCAATATCCTGGCGGCGCGGTTTGCTAATGCTATCGTGGAAAGGTTAAACTCGATTTTCAGGGGGATTGGAACCGAAATGAAGAGGCGGAAGATGGGGAGATTGGAGCACAAGTTGAAACAGATTGTAAGGAGTTTGAGAGGAAAGATAAACAGACGTTAGGGCAACGATACACTCAGCCTAAAGGATGTGTCCATCTTAATTCAAGCAGTATCATAAACAAGACGAATGAGCTTAGAGCGTGAATCAAGAGGTGGAACTATGACGTCGTGGCCATGAGAGATAGTTGGATCTCTCAGGAAAGCGAACGGCTGCTCAGTGTTCGGGGCTTTACATACTTAAGTAATAACAGAGTGTCAGGAATTTTCTGGAATGTGGCAATAATAGTAGGATTGTGGTGATGGGATTTTTTTTTATCTTCCCAATATTGATTAGCATCTACATATCGCAAGTGGGTTGATGGGCAGGGATTTGTTATTTGTATTCAGGAAGATTTATATATATAAGCGAACTAGAAGAGAAACTGTACTTCATCTAGTATTGTGAAAGGAAACTGGTTAGATTTCAGATCTCTCGGTGTGAGAGAATTTTGGAGGTAGTGACCACAGCTCCTTTTCCTTCACAATAGCGCTAGAGAGTGATGGGAGCAGACAATTTGGGAAAATGTTTAATTGGGGCAAGAAGAAAAATAATGCTCTCAGGTAGGATCTTGGGAGCATAAATTAGGAGGAGATGTTCACAGGAAAAGCTCGGCAGACATATGGCAAATGTTCAGGGAACATTTGCATCGAGTTCAGCATTGGTATGTCCCTTTGAGGCAGGGAAAGGATAGTAGGGTTAATGAATCATGGTGTAGAAAGGATGCATAAAATCTAGTTAAGAAGAAAAGAGAAAAAAAAACAAAGTTTCAACAAATCGAGCCCTGGTAGATCTCTAGAAAATTACAAGGTTGCTAAGAAGAAGCTTAAGAATAGAATTAGGAGAGCCAGATGGGGCCACGAGAAGCCCCGGTGAGCAGGGTAAGGAAAACGACAAAGCATCCTACAAGTATGCAAAGAGAAAGAGGATGAGCCATGGGTGCATAGGAACAGCCAGGTGCGATATGGGAAACGTGTGCGTGGAGTCCGAGGAGGTAGCAGAGGTACTGACTGAATGCTTTGCTTCAGGGTTCACCAGGAAGAAAGATCTTGGCAATTGTGGGTAAAAGCACAAAATGCTGGCAGAACACAGCAGGCCAGACAGCACCTACGGAAGCAGATAGTGACGTCGTTTCGGACCGAAACTGATGAAGGGTTTCAGCCCGAAACGACATCACTACCTCCTCCCATAGATGCATTTTCCAGCATCAGCAGATTCACATGGGTTGGAAATTGTGAAGATGACTTACAGGGGACTGAAACGCTTGAGCATATAGTCCTTAAGGACTATATGTGCTGGAGCTTTTGAAAAGCATTAAGTCAGTTAAGTCACTTAGACCGGATGAGATATACCTCAGGCTACTGTGGGAAACGAGGGAGGAGATTGTTGAGCCTCTTGCGATAACCTTTGCGTCATCAATAGGGGCGAGTGAATTACCGTAGGATTGGAGGCTTGCAAATGTTGTTCCCTTGTTCAAGGAAGCAACACAGGAAATTACAGACCAGTGAGTCTGACTTCAGTGGTGGGCAAGTGTTTGGAGAAGATCCTGAGAGGAAGGATTAAGGAATATTCCGAGAGACAAAATCTGATTAGAAATAGTCAGCATGGCTTTGTCAAGGGCAGGTCGTGCCTTACAAAACTGATCGAATTCTTTGAGGAAATAACAAAAGGCAATGATGAAGGTAGAACAGTAGATGTAGTATATACGGATTTCAGTAAGGCAGGGATAAGCTTCCGCATGCAAAGGAATTTCAGAGGTTAAGGAGGCTTGGGATCTAAGATCTTGCTTTGTGAATCCAGAAATGACTTGCCCATAGAAGGCAAAGTGTGGATGTAGATGTTTCCTATTCTGCATGAAGGTCGGTGACAGGTGGTGTTCCATTTGGATCGGTTCTGATTTCCCGTATCTTTGTCATTTTTATAAATGACCTGGATGAAAAAGTAGACGTAAGTTAGTAAGTTTACTGTTGACGCAAAGGTTGGGTGCATTGTGGATAGTCTTGTTGGTGGGCAGAGGTGACAGCGGGACATCGATAGGATGCAGAACAGGGCTGAGAAGTGGCTGATGGACTCCAACCCAGAAAAGTGTGTAGTTCATCTTGGTAGTTCAAATTTGAAGATGGGATATAATATTGATCATTAGAATCTTGGCTGAGTGTAGGATCAGAGGGTTCTTGGGTTCCGAGTCCATAGCACACTCAAAGCAGCTGCGGAGATGGACTCTGTGGTTAAGAAGACGTACGGTGTATTGGCCTTCATCAACCGTGGGATTAGGTTTAGGAGCCGAATGGTAATTCTGCAGCTATAAATGATCTTGGTCAGACCATACTTGGAGTACTGTGCTCAGTTCTGATCACTTCACTACAGGAAAGATGTGGAAACCATAGAAAGGGTGCAGAGGAGATTTACAAGGATGTTGCCAGGATTGGGGAGCATGCCTTATGAGAATTGGTGGAATGAACTTGGCCTTTTCGCCTCGGAGCGACGCAGGACGAGAGGTGACCTAATAGAGATGTATAAGATGATGAGAGGCATTGATCATGGGGATTTTCAGAGGCACTTCCCCAGGGCTGAAATGACTAACACGATGTGCATAGTTTACGGTGCTTGGAAATAGGTGGAGAGGAGATGCCACAAGTATGTGTATCACACAGAGAATTGTGGGTGCGCCGAAAGCACTGCAGGGGCCGGTGGTGCAAACGGATCAATAGGGTCTATTAAGAGCCTCTGAAGATAGGTACACGGAGCTCAGAAAAATTGAGGGCTCTGCGCAGTGGAAATTGGAGGCGGAATCTGGAGTTGGTTCCATCGTCTGGACAACATTGTGTTCCGAAGGGCCTGTAATGTGCTGTAGATTTCTATATCCGATATTTTTGCAGGAAGGAATCTACCATGAATAGAAGGTTAGATGCTCAGTAGGAGGCAAGGAATAGGAATAAAGTCTGCGTTTCTCACTTCGCTGCTGGTGACAAGTTGTTTTCCACAGGAGTCCATTGTGGAACCATTTTGTTTCTCGTTACATGCTAATGATTTGGATGTCATAATTGGTGGATATGTGTCCACATCTGCGGACAATAAAAAGATAGATAGAGAAACAGGTATTGAAGTGGAAGCTGCGGCTTTCTGAAGAACTGCAGAGTTTAGGTTGCTTCGTAGAACGGACGAAACAATGATAGAATAAATACAATGTGGGGAGCTGCTTCATCGTGTAATTCAGAAGAAGGAATAAAGAAGTAGAGGATTTTCTAAACGAACGATTTTTTCAGAATTCAAATGTGCAATGGAAATATTGAGACATAATAGAAGATTCCCTAGGTCTAACCTGCCTGTTGAGTAGCAAGAAAGAAAAATGCAATATAGAATAAATTTCGAAAGGTTGGACCATAATAGGAAGCAAGTAAGGTCGAACGTTTACAACGTATTGTTCAGACAACACTTGTAATATGCTGAGCCGTTTGTTGGCCCCTTATATGAAATAAAAAGTATGTGCTAACAATGGAGAGGATCCAGAACTGGTTTATAAGTATGATTCCTGTAATGAAAGGTCTGTAAGGTATGACTAGCGATGGATGAATCTGGGTCTGTACACGCAGCAGTTTCCATTAATGAGGGGAATCTCGTCTGAAACCCATCGGATAGGCCTAGTTGGAGTGGATATCGGTTGGACATTTCTTACAGGGCGGGAGAATTGGACCAGAGGGAACTGCCACAGAATGGAAGGACATCCCTTTAGAACAGAGACAAGGAGCTACTTATTTAGTCAGTGGGTGGTGAAAATGTGGAATTTATTTACACAAACCGCTGTGGATGCCACGTCATTAGGTATATTGAGTGAAAGACAAGTTCTTGCTGAAGCAGTTGAAGGTGTTTCAGCACAAGGATCGGTTGTGATGAGTTCCTGCAAAGATACCCTGGGCCTGGGGTGACGGACGCAAACACTGTCTCCGATTGCGGCAGGAGGTAACGTTTGCCATGAGAATATCTTCCCTGTGGTTCTCGGTGAATAGAGTGTTATGTCATTTAGAGTGGAGAAAGAAAAATCTTCTCACTGGCCGATAGGACGGCAATAATGAGACATGGAATGAAGTTGAATTACCAGCTGGTGTCATCACTCCATTCTGGACGGAATTTAGAGACCGCAGAGGATACTAAAAGATCGGCAAGTTATTGAAAAGGGGATGCAAATCTGTTTCACGAACAGGAAACTCCGATTGTTAAGGTAATCTGCTGTATAGTTGCTCATTATCTCTCCTTCCAACTGTTCGTAAATTCTATTCCCATCTCCGCACCGTTTGTGCGCTAGGAGAAGCCAATTGTAGGTCCTTTAGACAAGTCACCAATGTCGATTGTGATTAGCTCTTCCGAAGCTCCGACACTTTCTTTAGCCCAAGTGCAAATATCTGCCACCGAAAAAAAAAGTCCTTTCCACAGCCGGCTTCCAGTCTGTCAATAGATAGTCAATCCACGTCAACACATTTTATCCCTATCTGACATCCTTTAGCTTTAGAAAGGAATACTGCATTTAAAATTAATACCTATGTGCGTAAAATCAAACTTTGTATATTAGTAGTATACGACATCCGATGCATACATATTTGTTGTAGGTTTTATTGTATTCTTTATCTTATTGTGTTTTTATGTTGCACGAGATCTCGAGCAACCATTACTTCGTTCTCCATTACACTTGTGTACAGGAAATTACATTAAGCGATCTTGCATTTTACATTTACAATTATAGATTTATGACAAACTTCTATAGCTGTGTAGAGGGAGGTTTATTAACTGGTTGCATTTTCTCTTTTTTTCTTTTTTTTTCTTTTTTTTGCTATTTTCTTCTACTTACACTTAAGCATTGTTGTCTTCGATTAAGAGGGACGGTTGTCAGATCAAAGCGTAAGGATGGTAATGAATACAACAGTGACCCAACGGTGTTATCAAAAGTTAAAGACAGATATTATGGAGAACTACACGACTTTTAACGCTAACAGTCTTTGGGAAAGACAGCAATGTTAATCATTGCATGCAGAGGAAAAAACTTAAGTCACCACATTGATATAGTGGAAGCCATTGAGGAGGGCTGATGAGTTACCTCGAGCTGGGGTGAGTAAGGACACGTGGGGCGATTTTTCCGATGTCTGCCCGTCAGTGGAGTTTGGGGTTAACTGTGGAATCACTATTACTCAGCAAGAGAGTTGGGGAGGAGTCCATGAGCACTAGAACCAAAGCAAGACTTCAGATTGGAAAGCTTACTATCGGCTAGTTCCTGTCATCGTGTCGGATGCAAGGCAAAGTAATTTCTCAAGGTAATATTGTGAACAGTAGGGAAGTGGGTGCGTTTGTCATCAACAACATCGAATCTCTATCAGTGAACGAAGAAAATGCGGCTCCTGTCTGACTTCCTCTTCAGTTGCAGGTTATATTTTGCTCCAGCAGAAGCGCTGAAGGCCTCACACCAGGAAAATGAACGATACACGAAAAAGGTAGTTTACACGTGTGGACAACCTGGAAGGATAAAACAGAACAGATGACTCCGTGGTCTCTGGTAAACAGCCAAATGTATGTCCTCTTATACCGTAATTTGAAATTGGAAGGCACAACGTTCTGGGCATCAGCAAGTAATGGCAAAAAGATCATAGTTGGGAGCTGAACGCTGATTGATAAGCATTGCATCGAATAAACAGGATGTTAGGCAGAAGGGGCAGATGAGTCTTGATTAAAATGTAAATATGTTAATAAACAAACAAATAAATAGATAGATAGATAGATAGATAGATAGATAGAGAGAGAGAGAGAGAGAGAGAGAGAGAGAGAGAGAGAGAGAGAGAGATAAGCAAATAAATCAATAAATACATAGATCAATTTCTTCGAACTAGAGGACATACTACCAATGGATGTAGAAATGTAGTGCGTAGAGTTGAGGAGTGTAACATTAATAAAATCACTGTTGGGAGATATAAACAGGTCTCCAAAAAGTAGCTAGGATATGGAATGCAAATTACAACGGGAAATAGAAAAAAACGTGTAAAAAGTGCAGAGACAGTGATTGGGGGATTTGTATGTGCAGATAAATTGGGGTAATCAGTTTGGTGCAGGATCGTAAAAGAGTGAATAGCTGTTGTGTAATGAAACAGATGTGCTTCGAGACTAAGTTAAATAAAACCTCCGTAGACAATGATTCTTAAATGACATAATTATCGATACAGCCTGAGTAGAGAGAAGATCAAGTTGGATGCGGCATTAACTATTACAGGGGAGTAAAAGAATCACAAGAGAGGAGGGGCCAGTATTGACGGGAATGATTCACTGTCATTGATAACGTCAGAATATCAGTGACTGGAGTGTTTGGGAGCAATTTCCAATAGACAATAGACAACAGACCAGGCATGGGCAAACTACGGCCCGCTGGCCATATGCGGCCCGTTAAGCTTTTTAATCCGGCCCGCAGAACTTGATGAAATTATATAAATAAACCTTGTTAACGTTTTTTTCCCCGCAATTCTGGCGTTTCCCCAATAGAGGACGCACTCTATATACATTGACCTTTGTTGAGGTGCAGCGTATTACTCCACATTTGCGCTTTACTCTTTGTTCGGCTCGACCTATTTCTGTGAACAGGCTTTCAGCGTCATGAACATCAACAAAGCCAGCCACAGATCCAAGTTAACTGACCAACACCTCAGATCGATCTTGAGAATCGCCACAACAAAACTAAATCCAGACTTTGATGCCCTGGCAAAAAAGGGAGACCAATAACACTGTTCCCACTGAAATTAAAATTAAGTTTCTTCGTTGTGTTATGTAAAAAATGCATTTGAAAATATTTTTTTTTCTGTAAGCCTTACATGTTACATGTCATTTCTGTTAAGTGATGGAGATGAGTAGTGCGCAGGTGCACGTACGTTCTCAAAATAAAAAATGCGCTCCGGATCAAATAATGCTCTCCGCATACTGGCGCGCTGTCAGTGTTCTGTCTTTGTGCTGGTCGTTGTTGCGTTTTGGCACAGGGGACAATTGAATAAGAAGGAGCAGGACAAGTAGACCCGCATCTCCTACCGTTTTTGAAATAAAGATAGTCAGGAGGAGAGTGATGTTGATAATATCTTGAAGGATAACAGAATTTTCAGTGCTTTAAAATAATAACTGTTACTATTAAAAAAAGCTGTATTTCATTCATTTAATTTTCAGTGTTTTAAAAGTCATTGCAATAAATAGCTAAATACCATGAGACTTCAAAGACAGATATTTTGTTGAAATGCATTTGTTCATTTTCAATTGAAATTAAAGCACATGTTTTCTACATATCCCATGATATTTTATTTTCTCTTATGAGGTGTATTAACAAAACACTCCGTCCATCTGCTCCTGGTCCGGCCCCCCTGTCAAATTTTAGAACCCTTTGTGGCCCACAAGTCAAAAAGTTTGCCCACCCCTGCCATAGACAATAGGTGCAGAAGTAGTCCATTCGGCCCCTCGAGTCTGCACCGCCATTCTGAGACCATGGCTGATCATTCACTATCAATACCCAGTCCGTGCCTTGCCCCCATATCCCTTGATTCCCCTATCCATCAGATATCTATCTAGCTCCTTCTTGAAATCATCCAGAGAATTGGCTTCCACCGTCTTCCGAGGCAGTGCATTCCACACCTCCACAACTCTCTGGGAGAAGAAGTTTTTCCTCAACTCTGTTTTAAATAACTGACCTCTTATTCTCAATCCATGCCCTCTGGTACTGGGATCTCCCAACATCTGGAACATATTTCCTGCCTCAATCCTATCAAATCCTTTAATTATCTTAAACGTTTCAATCAGATCCCCTCTCAATCTCCTCAATTCCAGTGTGTACAAGCCCAATCTCTCCACACTCTCTGCATAAGACAGCCCTGCCATCCCAGGAATAAACCTAGTGAATCTACGCTGCATTTCATCAATTACCAGAATGTCCTTCCTTAAACCTGGAGACCAAAACTGCACACAATATTCCAGGTGTGGTCTCACCAAGGCCCTGTACAAATGCAAAAGGACGTCCTTGCTCTTGTACTCAATTCCCCTTGTAATAAAGGCCAACATTCCATTTGCCCTCTTCACTGCCTGTTGCACTTGCTCATTTACCTTCATTGTCTGATGAACTAGGACTCCTAGGTCTCTTTGCATTTCTCCCTTACCTAACTCTACACCGTTCGGACAATACTCTGCCCTCTTGTTCCTGCTTCCAAAGTGGATAACTTCACATTTATTCACATTGAATGACATCTGCCAAGTATCTGCCCCCTCACCCAGCCTATCCAAGTCTCCCTGTATTCTCCTAACGTCCTCTTCGCATGTCACACTGCCACCCAGTTTAGTATCGTCAGCAAACTTGCTGATATAGTTTTCAATGCCCTTATCTAAATCATTGACATAAATCGTAAAGAGCTGTGGTCCCAATACAGAGCCCTGTGGTACCCCACTAGTCACCTCCAGCCAGTCCGAGAAACACCCATTTACTGCCACCCTCTGCTTTCTATCTGCCAACCAGTTTTCTATCCATGTTGAAACCCTGCCCCCAATGCCATGAGCTCTGATTTTACTCACCAATCTCCTATGTGGCACCTTATCGAATGACTTCTGAAAATCTAGGTACACTACATCCACTGGCTTACCCTCGTCTAACATCCTTGTTACACTCTCAAAAAACTCCAACAGATTAGTCAAGCATGATTTGCCCTTGGTAAATCCGTGCTGGCTCGGCCTAATCCTATTACTGCCATCAAGATATGCCACGATTTCGTCCTTAATAATGGACTCAAGCGTCTTCCCCACGACTGACGTCAGGCTGACAGGTCGATAATTCTCCGTTTTCTCCTTCCCTCCCTTCTTGAAAAGTGGGATAACATTAGCCACTCCACCAATCTTCAGGAACTGATCCTGAATCTAAGGAACATTGGAAAATGATTACCAATGCATCCGCAATTTCCTGAGCCACCTCTTTTAAAACACTCGGATGCAGACCTCAGTTTCTTTCCTAATGTCAATCTGTTTCAATTCCTCTGATATCTTATGACCCTGGCCCATCCATACATCTGGGCGATTGCTTGTGTCCTCCCTGGTAAAGACAAATCTAAAGTACGCATTAAATTCTGTTGCCATTTCTCTGTTTCCCATAACAATTACTCCCAATTCATTCTTCAAGGGGCCAACATTGTTCTTAACTATCTTCTTTCTCTTCACATAGCTAAAAAAAGTTTTTGCTATCCCCTTTTATATTCCTGGCTAGACTGAGCTAATACCTGATTTTTTCTCTTCGTATTGCTTTTTCAGTTAAGATCTGCTGTTCCTGAAAACTTTCCCAATCATCTGTATTCCCACTCATCTTAGCCCTGTCATACTTCTTTTTCATTAATGCTATACAATCTCTGACTTCCTTTGTCAACCACTGTGTCCCCTTCCCCCTCTTTGAATCCTTCCTTCTCATTTGAATGAACTGCTTTTGCATCTTTTGTATTATCCCCAAGAATATCTGCCACTGCTGATCCACTGTCTTTCCTGCAAGGGCATCCGCCCATTTAACTTTGGCCAGCTCTTCCCTCATGGCTTCGTAGTCTCCTTTATTTAATTGCAACACTGACACCTCTTATCTGCCCTTATCCCTCTCAAATTGTCGATAAATACTTGTCATGTTATGACCACTACTTCCTAATGGCTCCTTTACTTCAAGATCACTTATCCAAAGATAGAAATGTATTCTAAAAGTAGGATGAGGCAACAAAGGCTGCCAAGATGAAGAAAAATGAAATGGGAGGGCATAAAATATAACAAAACTCTCTGGGAAATTAAGGGATCTGGAAGCTTTTCAAACCTAACGAATGCGTCTCATGATACTGGGAGGAGAGAAGAAAATGAAATATGAAGAGAAGCTAACCCTAGCCATAGTAATGCGAAAACGAATAAATTGCGGATGAACAATATACAGGTTCCCCGTGCCAGTGGCTGCAACACATGCCAAAAGTATGATCGATCCACCCCCGTACGTAATGTTTGGAGCGGTGTTATTTTCCTGAAATTTTGCACCCATTATTCTCCAAAAATGCCTTTGCTTATTGCAGCAAAGAGGTTCTACTTTATCTTCATCAGTCCACAAGAACTGTTCCCAAACTGCATCAGTCTTGTATAAATGATCCTTTGCAAACTTCTGACGCTGTAGATTGGCCGCAATGAGCAAGGAATATTTGGAGAGAAAATAGAGCTGAATTTTATGGAAAGATCACCTCCAACTGTTAAGCTTTGGGTGGATCGATCATAGTTTGGGCTTGTGTTGCAGCCAGCGGCAGGGGAATATTTCACTGGTAGAGGGAAGAATGAATTTAATTAAATACCAGCAAATACTGGAAGCAAACATCGCACTTCTGTAAAAAAGCTGAAGGTGAAAAGAGGATGGGCTCCACAACAGGACAATGACCCTAAACTCACCTCAAAATTCACAATGGACTACCTCAAGAGGAGCAGGCTGATGGTTTTGCCATGGCCCTCACAGTCCCCTACCCTAAACATCATCCAAAATCTGTGGATAGAGCTGAAAAGAGCAGCGCATGCAAGGCAGCACAAGAATCTCACAGAACTACAAACCTTTTACAAGGAAGAATGGACGAACATGCCCAAACGTTTGCATCGGGCCCTTTAACTGTTTTGTTATTTCGAAACTGTAAAGGATTGAAATTGAAAAGGAAACTTGTTTAAAATATAAAAGAAACGTGTCATCTTTAACGTCATACCTTTTTAGAAATCAAGTCATTTTTTACTCACTTATCTATTCGCAGCAACAGAAATTTTGCCCGGTGTGCTCACTCTTGTTATTGCCACTGCTGTTTGCCTTATTCTTCTTGCCTATGTTCATCATCTCTCTGGACATCCAAGGTTTTCTTATCTCTCCGTCCCAGTCCTTCCTTTTCACAGAAGCACATTTTTTTCTGTCTTCTGAGAAAATAATCTTCAAGCACCTTCCGCATGTCTGATGTGGACTTTCCAGAGAAAAGGTGTCTCTAATAAACGGTTCTCAGTTCATGCCTGACACCCTCGTAATTTTCCAGACTCTAATTTGAAACCGTCCTACTGTTTGAAAGGATCATCACTATCCTTTCCTATAGCCATCCTGAAAGTTAAGGAGTTGTAGTCACTTCCCTGTCTGTTCAACCACCAAAATGTGAGGAGGTTGGTCAGGTACACAGCTCTGTCCAGTATGGCCTCCGCTCTTGTCGAACCGTCGACATATTGTTTTAAGTAACCTTAACAGGTTCTGCCCCTTCTAAATCCCTTAGACTAAAAAAGGACCAAATTTATAGAATTCAGAAATCTACAGCACATTATGTCATTATATCACATTATATCGGGTAGGTTGACAACAACCCTATTATTTTTACGCATTTCCTTAATCTGATTACGTATCTGTTTCCCAATGACAGGTTGCTATTGATGGTTTTTCAGTAATCCCATCAGTGTCATGGTATCCTTCTTATTCTGGAGTTCAACCCAAATGGATTCAGCAGGTGATCTCTCCATTGTTTCCAAGCGCAGCAGTGATATTGACCCTGATTAATTTTGCAACTTCCACGCCCCATCCACCCACTTCAAATCCTGGCTCTATCTATTCTAAAACTCCGAAAAGCTGGTACATTGTGGTAAATACTGAGTCTTATATGTTCTCCGTATTTTTCTCCAACATTGCAAATCGTAATGTATGGCCGAATCTTTTCTCTATTTTAGCAATTGAATCATTGATATTATTCCTATATTTTACCTTATTCGACCTGCCAAAGTTTTACCGGAATGTACCGTTGTGAATGTGGTTCGATCTCAATGCAAAACTAACCTCAATTGAAATGAAAAGATCTTCACCGTCGCTTCAGCTCTTTTTGTCAGCTTTTCCCGTTTATCAGCGACAAGTACGTCTCCCTCTTCGTCTTCAATCGTGAGTCGATATGCCGCCCTCTAGGAAGTATATAGCAAACTACATAATTCCCGCTGTGAACTGCTAGAAAGTTGCGACACAACCGTCACTCGGGACCCACAATCAAAAGGCAGGTACAGTGCACGGAAACACTTTATTTCCACTCTGTGAATCCAACTCAATCTGACCCGGCATTGCATCAAACAATGAGATCCACTCACTCCAGGGCAACGCATTTCTAATCATGCAAATCAAATCAAACGTATCACAGTTTATGAAACTAACACCTTTTTGCTTTTTTCCAGTTAATTTAATGGCGATTGTGATCCTGTCTCGGGGAAAATGCGGACTCTCCAAATGTATCTCCCGTTATCTGGTGGGAATGGCAGCATCCGATTTAATTTGTACAATCGTTGCTGTTGTACTCGATCGGATCAATAATATTTATATGTATGCTTCCTCTTTGCTCATTACACCGATCTGCGCCTTGACACTTGTCCTGAGGCTCGCAACCATGGACTGTTCTGTTTGGCTCACGGTGGCTTTCACGTTCGACCGCTGTATTGCAATCTGCAGTCAAAAGCTGCGGGAACGATACTGCACCGAGAGGATAGCGACCGTGATGATCGCGATTGTGTGTTTAGGGAGTTGTGCGAGGCGAGTTCCATTTTACTTTGCGGTGGAACCTTACATTTTCATAGACAACGTACCCTGGCACTGCATTTTAAAGGCGGATTATCATAATTTACCAGCCTGGCGAGCATACCAGTTGTTGAGCGGTGTCAGTACAACTTTATTGCCAATCAGTTTGATTCTATTGTTTAATGCTTTAACAATCAGTCACATTATAGCGGCAAACAGAGTCCGCCGGGGTCTCAGGAACAGCAGAGATAATAAGAAAGATCCAGAGGTGGAGAACCGTAGGAAGTCAATGATTCTGTTGTTCGCTCTATCAGCCAATTTCATATTGTTGTGGATTCCCGTCATTGTATATGCTCTTAAATGGCAACCTCGGAATTATTTTTATACGGACAGATATTTGAATACCCCTACGTATATTTTGCAACAATCTGGATTCATGTTGCAGTTTCTCTGCACCTGCACCAACACTTGTATCTACACACTGTCACAGAAGAAGTTCAGGGATGAGCTGAAGAATGGAGTCAAATATTTGGTTAAATTATATGATCGGGTCTGTAAATAGATCGCAAATCGAATTGTAAGCTATGCTGTGATTTCAAATAAAATCCCATAACATTAAAATGTCTGTTTAATTTGCAATATATTCATGTAGCCAAGTGAGCGAACATTAGTAGCATGCAGCTCGTAGTGAAAACAGCAAAATTATTGTAGTTAATTGGGACAACTGCACTGTTTTCGATTTGGCAGCTTCTATTTAATCAGAAATTTTAATTATATTCATCCAATCCCCTTGCAACAGGTTCGGGTTCATGCTGAACAAACTCGGTTTCAGCAATCTAAAATATTACAGCGTGCAAATATTCTAGTAGACTTTTTCTGTTTACTCTCTAACGCCTTCCCATCTTTGCTTTTATGATCAGAATTTTCCGAAACACGCAGAAAATACTGAATATATTAAATGGATCAGCCGGCATCTATGCAAAATCAATGTTGTACGTGAAGTAGTTAGCAAAGTCTCTTTTTTTTCTGTGTACTTCCAGCATCGTCAGTTTTGGTTTTTATTCTCATTTGTCTGCAGCATTTTCCTCGATTTTCGGCAAAACACAATCGGCTCCGATCTCCCACCCCCTCTCCCATCCCCAACACCAGCACCACCATTTGTGGCCGGAGCAATATGGACCGGACTTCGTCTCCCTGCTTTCTAATGCGTCTATTTCTTCTTTTGATATTTATTTTTTTTAATTCAAGTTCATCAAAAAAACATTTCCGTAAGATGTATTTCCGACATTGTACATATATATCATATAACCATATATATCACAAATCTTCACAAAGTATTTATCTGAGTTACACACTTATAGAAAAGAGTGGAAAGTTAAAACAAACAAAAGGAAAGTACTATGTACAATTAGTGAGTGATCCTTTTATTTTACAACAGATTCATTGATTTGTGAGTATAAAATCAGGCCTATGAGGCATTATGTAGTTAAAACAGTATCCCAGTATGAATCAAATTGTTCCAGCTTATGATTAACAGGTGCTGTTATCTTCTCCATTTGGTAAATGTCCATTGTAATTTCCATCCATGTATTTAACGGTGGGCTCTCCTGTCATAACCATTTCCTAGTAAGTGTCTTTTTACCAGCCACCAACATTATATTCATTAAATATTCATCTCTTTTCAACCATCCTTGAGGTTTATATCCAAAATATATGGTCTTACTCTGCAAGGTTATTTCACATTTAAAGATGTCTTGTAGGGCATTTTGTATAACCCTCCTATAGAATCTGATAACAGGGCTGTCCCAAAAAATATGATAATGATTTGAATTTTGATTTCCACAATTTCTCCAGCAACCAGGGAGGTTACTATCATAATGGGAATACCATTATCTGAATTATAATCTTTTCTAAAGAGCTCTATCAAGCATATATTTGCCTTGGTTAGATTTTTAAGCGTCTTATTAACATATTGTCGCATCTGTAAATACAAATAAAAATCTTGTTTTTCTAATATGTTTTTCTTGAAGCATTTCAAAACTGAACAGTGTTCCTCTTTCAGTATGTTGCAAAGAACTGTTATTCCTTTAGCTGTCCAGTCCATAAGTCTAGTATCCAATTTATTTAGTGTAAAATCAGGGTCATATGCAAACCATTTAAGAACTGCAATATCTCCTATAGATTATATTTTTTGATAGTAGGTTTCCATATTTTAGGAGTCAATTTCACCCATGCGTTATCGATAGTATTTATGTACCTTTGCAGGTTGCTATTTGCCAAAATTTCTTGTATGGGGATGGGAAGTACACGCCCCTCAATGTTTTTCCATTCAGCGTCTTATGATGCGTTGCACGAAAATATCACAGTTCTCAACCGTGCTGCAAAATAATAATCTCTAAGAGAAGGTAAGCCCCATCCCCCTTTTTTCCTTTCCTAATTGCAAAGTTTTGAGACGAACTTTGGGCCTTTTACCCTGCCAAATATACCTTGATAGAATCTTGTGCCATTCAATGAATTGATTCTGATTAATCTCTATTGGTAGGGTATGAAAGAGATGTAACAGTCTGGGCAGTATATTCATTTTAATAGACTCAATCCTTGAACTGAGACTGAAAAAAAGGAATCAGGTTCCATCTTGCCACATCTTCCTTATTTTTTTATATAAAGGCTGATAATTACATTCGGACAATTTTGCCAAATCTTTTGACATACTGAGACCCAAATATTTGACAGACTCTGTTTGCCATGCCCAAGGATATCGACTTTCAATTTCTCTTGGTGGGCTATAGTAATATGAAAGTAATTGGGATTTATCTATGTTGATCTTGAATCCTGATAATTGAACATATTGTTCAAAGGATTGCATCAAATTAGGTAAAGAGTATGTTCATTACCCTAGATAGATTAAAAATGTCATCCGGATAACAGGTCAATTTATGCTCTGTCCCTTTAAAGGTAATTCCCCTGATAGCTTCATTTTGCCTGATGTATTGAGCTAATGGTTCCGGATATAACGGGAAGAGTAGTGGTGACCATTTATAACCCTGTCTCGTGCCACTTTGTACGGTAAGACTAAATGATAAATATCCATTGATTTTAATCCTAGCAGTAGATTGTCATATAGTGTCTGTATAGTTTTAATATTTGTGCCGTGGAAACCAAATCAATGTAAAACTCTGCAAAGAAAATTCCGGTTAACCGAACCAAAAGCGTCCACAATTATCACGACTGCTTCAATTTTATTTTTCTGTATATGATCCATAATGTGAAGTGCCCTTCGTATATTGTCCTGTGTCTGGCGTTGTCGTATAAAACCTGTCTATCAGTTTGGGTAGAAACTCCTCTAATCGTTTGGCCATGATGGAGGTAAATAACATATAATCTACATTAAGAACGGATATTGGTCTAAATGATCCGCATTCCATTTTATCCTTGCCTTCTTTCGGTATAGCTGAGATTATCGCTTCCTTCCAACTGGGTGGCATTTGTGCCTTTTTTAGAGCCCATTTCAGTGTGGGGAGTAAAACAGGACTTAACTCATTTTTAAATTCTTTGTACCACTCTGCCGTATACCTATCCGATCCTGGTGACATGCTTAATTTAAGCCTACTGATTGCAGTTTTTAATTCTACTTCAGTTACGTCAGCAGTCACCGTACTATTTTGATCTTCGCTTAAAGTGGGTAACTCTCGAGAATTCAAGAAGGGGTCAATTTGGGTTATGCTTCCCCCTGGAACTTTGGAATAGAGAGTTTTGTAAAACACTTCAAAAACTTCTTGAATTTCACTTAGCTTATTTTTTTTTATTATTTTCGTTCTTGGGTCCCTAATTCTATGAATTGTATTTTCTGCTACATTTTTTATATCAGTTTCCACGCCACTTTCATTATGTCTCTGTTTCAGAAACATTAAGTTTTTCCTAATTTCTTGTGTAGCCAAATTATTTGTTTAATTCCTAATTCTTTTAATTTCCTCTAATATATTCTGTGCCAAATTCAATTTATGTTTTTTTTCTCTAGTTCTTTCAGCCTATTTTGTAATTCCTCTAACGTTTTATTCGTTTTTTTCTTGTATAAAGATATCTCTATAATTTTCCCTCTTAAGACCGCCTTCAGCGTATCCCATAAAATGGGAGGTGAAAACTCTCCATTATCATTAACTTCTAAGTAGAGAACAATTTATGGTTTAATTTGTTCCTTAAAGTACGGATCATTAAGTAGACTTGAATTTAGTTTCCCAATAGTATTCTTTGGCTGCAGGTCAAAATAATCAGATACATATATAGGTGCATGGTCACGTACACCAATTGTCCCAATTCCACAGGTTTTTACTTTGTCTTTGTCTTTTCCAAAAGTTATGAAATAGTCTATTCTTGTCTATACTGAATGGGGAGCAGAATTATGAGTGTCATCCCTTCTATCAGGGAAGTGGTCACTCCATACATCATTTAAACCAACATCCTCAAAAGGTGCATTTACTTCCGTATGTAAAGAATTTGTTTCATAGGTTTTTCTGTTGGAAGAGTCTAAGTTTGTTTGTAATTGAAAATTTAAGTCTCCCCCTTTCATTAAAATAAATGATTTTTACCTTGTTCTTAGCCAGCTGTATTTATCTGTCAATGTATCATTGAAATTAGAATAAAACTTAATCGATCCAATCCCTGAACGAATAAGAACCAAGAAACACAAATAATAACAAAATGGCAACGAACGTGTGATTCCAAGGCTGAGGTCTCTAGTAGATGACCCTGCATTGAGCTAGAATAAATGTCTAGTTGTGGCGGATAATCCTTCCTACTTGTGAGTTGAGGGCCCTCATTGCAGTATTCATAAAATTCAGTGAATAAATCCATTACTCAAAAAATTTTCCCTGTATACTCCTCCTATATATATATACACATACTCTCACAGATATATGTATATATATATATATATTGTCATCGTCCGGATCGGTTCCCCTTTAAATTTAGTTAGGTTGCGATTCGGACGGTTGACTCCGGGTTCCCGTCCACTTGCGTTTCACGCGTCCCTCGAACTCGGAAATCAAGTTAATCTACCCTCGACCCGAACCAGCAACTTATAAGCGCCTCGCTTTAGCAGTTAGGGGCCAGAGGATTAAAGGAGCCTTTACAAGTTGCCGCTGCTACGACAAGCCAGAGCGATCCAGCCCCCATCGGAGAACCAGCAATTCGACGTCCGTTGCCAGAGTAGGTCGAGGCGAGGTCATTCTCCCAGGGGTGAGTGGAAGGCAGAGTCCTGACTTGATGTTCCTTCCTGTTGTCCGTGTCTATCGTCTAACGAAATCCCGGCTCGGTGCCTGAGTGAAAGGTAGAGTCCTGACTAGATGTTCCTTCCTGTTGTTCGTGTCAATCCTCTGAAGAAATCCCGGCTCGGTGCCTAAGTGAAAGGCGGAATCCTTACTTGATGTTCCTGTCCGTTGTCCATGTTCCCCCTGTCCGATTCGAAAGTCCGCGGCTGTCCGTGTTCCCCCTGTCCGAGTCCAAGGTCCGCGGCTGACCATGTTCCCCTGTCCGATTCCAAGGTCCGCGGCTGTCCATGTTCCCCCTGTCCGATTCGAAAGTCCGCGGCTGTCCATGTTCCCCCTATCCGATTCGAAAGTCCGCGGCTGACCGTGTTCCCCCTGTCCGAGTCCGAGGTCCGCGGCTGTCCATGTTCCCCTGTCCGAGTCCAAGGTCCGCGGCTGTCCGTGTTCCCCCTGTCCGAGTCCAAGGTCCGCGGCTGTCCGTGTTCCCCCTGTCCGAGTCCAAGGTCCGCGGCTGTCCATGTTCCCCTGTCCGATTCCAAGGTCCGCGGCTGTCCATGTTCCCCTGTCCGAGTCCAAGGTCCGCGGCTGTCCATGTTCCCCTGTCCGAGTCCGAGGTCCGCGGCTGTCCATGTCCCCCTGTCCGAGTCCAAGGTCCGCGGCTGTCCGTGTTCCCCCTGTCCGAGTCCAAGGTCCGCGGCTGTCCGTGTTCCCCCTGTTCGAGTCCAAGGTCCGCGGCTGTCCGTGTTCCCCCTGTCCGAGTCCAAGGTCCGCGGCTGTCCGTGTTCCCCCTGTTCGAGTCCAAGGTCCGCGGCTGTCCGTGTTCCCCCTGTCCGAGTCCAAGGTCCGCGGCTGTCCGTGTTCCCCCTGTTCGAGTCCAAGGTCCGCGGCTGTCCGTGTTCCCCCTGTCCGAGTCCAAGGTCCGCGGCTGTCCGTGTTCCCCCTGTCCGAGTCCGAGGTCCGCGGTTGTCCGTGTTCCCCCTGTCCGAGTCCAAGGTCCGCGGCTGTCCGTGTTCCCCCTGTCCGATTCGAAAGTCCGCGGCTGTCCATGTTCCCCCTGTCCGATTCGAAAGTCCGCGGCTGACCGTGTTCCCCCTGTCCGAGTCCGAGGTCCGCGGCTGTCCATGTTCCCCTGTCCGAGTCCAAGGTCCGCGGCTGTCCGTGTTCCCCCTGTCCGAGTCCAAGGTCCGCGGCTGTCCGTGTTCCCCCTGTCCGAGTCCAAGGTCCGCGGCTGTCCATGTTCCCCTGTCCGATTCCAAGGTCCGCGGCTGTCCATGTTCCCCTGTCCGAGTCCAAGGTCCGCGGCTGTCCATGTTCCCCTGTCCGAGTCCGAGGTCCGCGGCTGTCCATGTCCCCCTGTCCGAGTCCAAGGTCCGCGGCTGTCCGTGTTCCCCCTGTCCAAGTCCAAGGTCCGCGGCTGTCCATGTTCCCCCTGTCCGAGTCCAAGGTCCGCGGCTGTCCGTGTTCCCCCTGTCCGAGTCCAAGGTCCGCGGCTGTCCGTGTTCCCCCTGTCCAAGTCCAAGGTCCGCGGCTGTCCATGTTCCCCCTGTCCGAGTCCAAGGTCCGCGGCTGTCCGTGTTCCCCCTGTTCGAGTCCAAGGTCCGCGGCTGTCCGTGTTCCCCCTGTCCGAGTCCAAGGTCCGCGGCTGTCCGTGTTCCCCCTGTTCGAGTCCAAGGTCCGCGGCTGTCCGTGTTCCCCCTGTCCGAGTCCAAGGTCCGCGGCTGTCCGTGTTCCCCCTGTTCGAGTCCAAGGTCCGCGGCTGTCCGTGTTCCCCCTGTCCGAGTCCAAGGTCCGCGGCTGTCCGTGTTCCCCCTGTCCGAGTCCGAGGTCCGCGGTTGTCCGTGTTCCCCCTGTCCGAGTCCAAGGTCCGCGGCTGTCCGTGTTCCCCCTGTCCGATTCGAAAGTCCGCGGCTGTCCATGTTCCCCCTGTCCGATTCGAAAGTCCGCGGCTGACCGTGTTCCCCCTGTCCGAGTCCGAGGTCCGCGGCTGTCCATGTTCCCCTGTCCGAGTCCAAGGTCCGCGGCTGTCCGTGTTCCCCCTGTCCGAGTCCAAGGTCCGCGGCTGTCCGTGTTCCCCCTGTCCGAGTCCAAGGTCCGCGGCTGTCCATGTTCCCCTGTCCGATTCCAAGGTCCGCGGCTGTCCACGTTCCCCTGTCCGAGTCCAAGGTCCGCGGCTGTCCATGTTCCCCTGTCCGAGTCCGAGGTCCGCGGCTGTCCATGTCCCCCTGTCCGAGTCCAAGGTCCGCGGCTGTCCGTGTTCCCCCTGTCCAAGTCCAAGGTCCGCGGCTGTCCATGTTCCCCCTGTCCGAGTCCAAGGTCCGCGGCTGTCCGTGTTCCCCCTGTTCGAGTCCAAGGTCCGCGGCTGTCCGTGTTCCCCCTGTCCGAGTCCAAGGTCCGCGGCTGTCCGTGTTCCCCCTGTTCGAGTCCAAGGTCCGCGGCTGTCCGTGTTCCCCCTGTCCGAGTCCAAGGTCCGCGGCTGTCCGTGTTCCCCCTGTCCGAGTCCAAGGTCCGCGGCTGTCCGTGTTCCCCCTGTTCGAGTCCAAGGTCCGCGGCTGTCCGTGTTCCCCCTGTCCGAGTCCAAGGTCCGCGGCTGTCCGTGTTCCCCCTGTCCGAGTCCAAGGTCCGCGGCTGTCCGTGTTCCCCCTGTTCGAGTCCAAGGTCCGCGGCTGTCCGTGTTCCCCCTGTCCGAGTCCAAGGTCCGCGGCTGTCCGTGTTCCCCCTGTCCGAGTCCGAGGTCCGCGGTTGTCCGTGTTCCCCCTGTCCGATTCCAAGGTCCGCGGTTGTCCGTGTTCCCCGTGTCCGAGTCCAAGGTCCGCGGCTGTCCATGTCCCCCTGTCCGAGTCCAAGGTCCGCGGCTGTCCATGTTCCCCTGTCCGATTCCAAGGTCCGCGGCTGTCCGTGATCCCCCTGTTCGAGTCCGAGGTCCGCGGTTGTCCGTGTTCCCCCTGTCCGAGTCCAAGGTCCGCGGCTGTCCGTGTTCCCCCTGTTCGAGTCCAAGGTCCGCGGCTGTCCATGTCCCCCTGTCCGAGTCCAAGGTCCGCGGCTGTCCGTGTTCCCCCTGTTCGAGTCCAAGGTCCGCGGCTGTCCATGTCCCCCTGTCCGAGTCCAAGGTCCGCGGCTGTCCATGTTCCCCTGTCCGATTCCAAGGTCCGCGGCTGTCCGTGTTCCCCCTGTTCGAGTCCGAGGTCCGCGGTTGTCCGTGTTCCCCCTGTCCGAGTCCAAGGTCCGCGGCTGTCCGTGTTCCCCCTGTCCGAGTCCAAGGTCCGCGGCTGACCGTGTTCCCCCTGTCCGATTCCGAGGTCCGCAACTGTCCGTGTTCCCCCTGTCCGAATCCAAGGTCCGCGGCTGTCCGTGTTCCCCCTGTTCGAGTCCGAGGTCCGCGGCTGTCCATGTTCCCCTGTCCGAGTCCAAGGTCCGCGGCTGTCCATGTTCCCCTGTCCGATTCCAAGGTCCGCGGCTGTCCGTGATCCCCCTGTTCGAGTCCGAGGTCCGCGGTTGTCCGTGTTCCCCCTGTCCGAGTCCAAGGTCCGCGGCTGTCCGTGTTCCCCCTGTTCGAGTCCAAGGTCCGCGGCTGTCCATGTCCCCCTGTCCGAGTCCAAGGTCCGCGGCTGTCCGTGTTCCCCCTGTTCGAGTCCAAGGTCCGCGGCTGTCCATGTCCCCCTGTCCGAGTCCAAGGTCCGCGGCTGTCCATGTTCCCCTGTCCGATTCCAAGGTCCGCGGCTGTCCGTGTTCCCCCTGTTCGAGTCCGAGGTCCGCGGTTGTCCGTGTTCCCCCTGTCCGAGTCCAAGGTCCGCGGCTGTCCGTGTTCCCCCTGTCCGAGTCCAAGGTCCGCGGCTGACCGTGTTCCCCCTGTCCGATTCCGAGGTCCGCAACTGTCCGTGTTCCCCCTGTCCGAATCCAAGGTCCGCGGCTGTCCGTGTTCCCCCTGTTCGAGTCCGAGGTCCGCGGTTGTCCGTGTTCCCCCTGTCCGAATCCAGGGTCCGCGGCTGTCCGTGTTCCCCCTGTCCGAGTCCAAGGTCCGCGGCTGACCGTGTTCCCCCTGTCCGATTCCGAGGTCCGCGGCTGTCCGTGTTCCCCCTGTCCGAATCCAAGGTCCGCGGCTGTCCGTGTTCCCCCTGTCCAAGTCCAAGGTCCGCGGCTGTCCATGTTCCCCCTGTCCGAGTCCAAGGTCCGCGGCTGTCCGTGTTCCCCCTGTTCGAGTCCAAGGTCCGCGGCTGTCCGTGTTCCCCCTGTCCGAGTCCAAGGTCCGCGGCTGTCCGTGTTCCCCCTGTTCGAGTCCAAGGTCCGCGGCTGTCCGTGTTCCCCCTGTCCGAGTCCAAGGTCCGCGGCTGTCCGTGTTCCCCCTGTCCGAGTCCAAGGTCCGCGGCTGTCCGTGTTCCCCCTGTTCGAGTCCAAGGTCCGCGGCTGTCCGTGTTCCCCCTGTCCGAGTCCAAGGTCCGCGGCTGTCCGTGTTCCCCCTGTCCGAGTCCAAGGTCCGCGGCTGTCCGTGTTCCCCCTGTTCGAGTCCAAGGTCCGCGGCTGTCCGTGTTCCCCCTGTCCGAGTCCAAGGTCCGCGGCTGTCCGTGTTCCCCCTGTCCGAGTCCGAGGTCCGCGGTTGTCCGTGTTCCCCCTGTCCGATTCCAAGGTCCGCGGTTGTCCGTGTTCCCCGTGTCCGAGTCCAAGGTCCGCGGCTGTCCATGTCCCCCTGTCCGAGTCCAAGGTCCGCGGCTGTCCATGTTCCCCTGTCCGATTCCAAGGTCCGCGGCTGTCCGTGATCCCCCTGTTCGAGTCCGAGGTCCGCGGTTGTCCGTGTTCCCCCTGTCCGAGTCCAAGGTCCGCGGCTGTCCGTGTTCCCCCTGTTCGAGTCCAAGGTCCGCGGCTGTCCATGTCCCCCTGTCCGAGTCCAAGGTCCGCGGCTGTCCGTGTTCCCCCTGTTCGAGTCCAAGGTCCGCGGCTGTCCATGTCCCCCTGTCCGAGTCCAAGGTCCGCGGCTGTCCATGTTCCCCTGTCCGATTCCAAGGTCCGCGGCTGTCCGTGTTCCCCCTGTTCGAGTCCGAGGTCCGCGGTTGTCCGTGTTCCCCCTGTCCGAGTCCAAGGTCCGCGGCTGTCCGTGTTCCCCCTGTCCGAGTCCAAGGTCCGCGGCTGACCGTGTTCCCCCTGTCCGATTCCGAGGTCCGCAACTGTCCGTGTTCCCCCTGTCCGAATCCAAGGTCCGCGGCTGTCCGTGTTCCCCCTGTTCGAGTCCGAGGTCCGCGGCTGTCCATGTTCCCCTGTCCGAGTCCAAGGTCCGCGGCTGTCCATGTTCCCCTGTCCGATTCCAAGGTCCGCGGCTGTCCGTGATCCCCCTGTTCGAGTCCGAGGTCCGCGGTTGTCCGTGTTCCCCCTGTCCGAGTCCAAGGTCCGCGGCTGTCCGTGTTCCCCCTGTTCGAGTCCAAGGTCCGCGGCTGTCCATGTCCCCCTGTCCGAGTCCAAGGTCCGCGGCTGTCCGTGTTCCCCCTGTTCGAGTCCAAGGTCCGCGGCTGTCCATGTCCCCCTGTCCGAGTCCAAGGTCCGCGGCTGTCCATGTTCCCCTGTCCGATTCCAAGGTCCGCGGCTGTCCGTGTTCCCCCTGTTCGAGTCCGAGGTCCGCGGTTGTCCGTGTTCCCCCTGTCCGAGTCCAAGGTCCGCGGCTGTCCGTGTTCCCCCTGTCCGAGTCCAAGGTCCGCGGCTGACCGTGTTCCCCCTGTCCGATTCCGAGGTCCGCAACTGTCCGTGTTCCCCCTGTCCGAATCCAAGGTCCGCGGCTGTCCGTGTTCCCCCTGTTCGAGTCCGAGGTCCGCGGTTGTCCGTGTTCCCCCTGTCCGAATCCAGGGTCCGCGGCTGTCCGTGTTCCCCCTGTCCGAGTCCAAGGTCCGCGGCTGACCGTGTTCCCCCTGTCCGATTCCGAGGTCCGCGGCTGTCCGTGTTCCCCCTGTCCGAATCCAAGGTCCGCGGCTGTCCGTGTTCCCCCTGTTCGAGTCCGAGGTCCGCGGTTGTCCATGTTCCCCCTGTTCGAGTCCGAGGTCCGCGGCTGTCCGTGTTCCCCCTGTTCGAGTCCGAGGTCCGCGGTTGTCCATGTTCCCCCTGTTCGAGTCCGAGGTCCGCGGCTGTCCATGTTCCCCCTGTTCGAGTCCGAGGTCCGCGGCTGTCCATGTTCCCCTGTCCGAGTACAAGATCCGCGGCTGAACGTGTTCCCGCTGTCCAAGCCATGACCGCGGCGATCCCGATTCCCTGTTTCTAAATCCCAAGTTCGTGACAATTCTAGTCCCTAGTCTGAGGTTCGTTTTCCTTTCTCCTCGAATATCCGATCTTCGCTGTAACTAGCAATAAACCGTATTTTATTGTACCTGAGAAAGAAGTGTTTGTGTCCTGCATGTGGGTCGTCTTCCAGCACCCCTCTCCCCACTCCATGACAGAATGCTGTCGCCAGACAAGGACCCAGCAGACACAAATACTGTTTTCAGTTCCGAACTCTCGCTAGCCAGAGTTCCGCACAGTTATTAACGTAGAAATTCATTTAAGAGTCTCAGAGTCCCAGTTACCTTTTTAGGAGGAATTAGGTCAAGTTTTTATCATTCTGTTTTTCCCGCTGGCCCGAACCCATACACACACACACACACACACACACACACACACACACACACACACACACACACACACACACATATTCTCATTTTGGTAGGGAAAAAGGAGTAAGTGAGCGAATAAAGAATAACATCTAAGTAATTTAAAATCCACATCATAATAAGTATTTTTCGAGATAGGTATATCACCGTGCACTTTTGCTTCTGTTTTGCTTCTCAACATTTTTAAAGTTAGCCAAACCTTATGTCTCTTCTGAAGGGGGTGAGGACTGTCTTTGGGAAACTCCCGGTCTCTTCCTGATATGTTTCTGTCGGCCTCCTCCCGTTTCCTGCCTTCTCGTTTCTGGCACTATTTCCCAAGCGGAGCGGGATAATTCCTCAGCCAGGCTTTCCCTCGTTTGGGTTATGCTGACGGGCAAACCTCTAGCCCTCATGGCTGTAGTTGCCTCTTCCACTGTCTGGTACAATTGCGTCCCGTTCTCAGAAAATATCCTAAGTTTAGCAGGGTATTCAGTTTGAAATCTAATCTTATTTTGCTTTAGTACTCGCTTTACTTCGAAGTATTCTTTGCGTTTCTGGAGTACAGCGGGGTGGGGGGAGCTTGTAATCTTGGTCGAAATATATTAACTTATCCTCTAAAAACACTCTCTTCTTACCCCAGGCCCTTCGTAGAATCTCCGACTGGGTTCTGTACCGAAGGAATTTATTTGAGCGTGGCTTTCTGGGTAGGTTTTGTGACTAACGCTCGGTGGGCTCTATCTACTTCCAGCTCCATAGCCGGGAGAAGATACAACGCGTCCCGCAGTAACTTTCAGAAAAACTCCGTCTTGGACGAGCCCTCCGCTCCTTCGGGATCGTTGTAGATTCGGATATGTTTCCACCGTGATCTTCCTCCAGGTTAAGCTCCAGGTTAAATCTTGGTGATTTAATATTTTTATTGTCTTACTCAGGATCCATTCCACATTTTGAAAACGATCTTCCACCTTCTCATTTCAATTCTCTACCACCGCTATTTTTGGATTGACGCTGGTGAACTCTGCCTTAATACCATGGAGCTGCTGCTTTATATCTTTCTGGACCTCCATTATTTCTTTCAGGATTTCGAAGATATTCGGCGCTTCGCCGAAAGGGGGCCCAGCGTCCGCCTCGCGAGCAGGCGATCGGGTAGGAGATCTGCTCGCAGCACTCCTCTCAGACGCTGACTCCGCAGTTTCGCTTTTTATATTTCCATTCTTTTTCCCCATTCTTCCTCCTCTTTTCATTTCAAATATTTTTCGAAACATATTATATTTGATGGGTTAACGGGGCTTAATACGCGTTTTTCCGGAGGAGCTGGTGACTTAACCTGCGATTCTCGACGATGACGTCACCGGAAACCATCACTAATGCGTCCATTTCTTAAGCCCATGACTCCGCCTGTTCGATTCCACAACAACACTGAACTCTGGAGCTTTCCTTTACCCTGATAGCTGTTGCATTGTTGTTTTGCATAACTGCTCACGTAACACTTCGTACCATCATCGTTACGTGAATCCTGCCTGCTGGAACTCTGCTGTGGTCGGACATAGATAATTCCTGATTTCACAACCTCTTTCAACACCATCAGTCCCAGGGAACGCTGAAGGCACAGTACAAACTTGTAATTTTGTCCTATCTCTCGTTCAGCGCTTGCTGTCTCACTGCTGGTATTTCACAGTCTCGTTTAATAATGCCATTCCCAGTATCAGATAGCGTATGAGGCAGAGGACTCGGGCTGACTGTCTGAGAAACTGACCTGAAATCTGCTGCACCGTGGCATTGAAGATTGCGGACAGCAGGCTACGAGGTCACCGGTTGAATGGTGAGAACCAACAGTGATCAAATCGGCCTTCTCCGACATACCAAATTCGAGCTGGATGCTGCGTCCATTGGCCGCGGGAAACTGCCCCTGTGTACGTGGATGACAAGAGTAAAGCAGTGATGGGAGATACTTGTCTCACCGTGGTCAAGACCACATCACAAACAAAAGGGAGTCTCCAGATGCTAGAAATAAAGGAAAAACACTCAATGCTTGCAGGTCAGCATCCATGGAAATCAGGAAGCCGTCGACATTTCGGCCTATACCCTTCGCCAGGACATTGAAGAAAGGATTAGGGGAAGAGTACCAGTGGAAGCCGATGGGCAGGTAGGGAGATGGGTTCTACGCAGCAGGCGGCTTAATGCAAACACACAGCTAATTATTTTTTCAGCCGTTTTCACAGCATTCTCTCCGTTAGTCCGTTGATGCATGTGTTGCTTCATATTCTCATTACTGGCAACCTATACGCGTACTGCTGCAGTATATTTGTCGGGGCATTCAAATACCTGTCTGCATAGAATAATTTACAACAAGCCAGATCTTAGAATATAATAAATAGGTCATCCACAATAACAGGGGAATTAACTGACAGAGTGAACAACAATATTCTGGCTCCCCACCTTTTTGTCATGCTGATTTCCGCTAATGCTCTGAAATCCCTATCCAGACTTTATTTGTCGTGATGATCTATTTGACTGCAAACCCATTGAACAACAGAAATAAACAGGCGGAGACTGTGAAGATACCGTTTGGTCACTCGTGTTCTTTACACGCTGATAAAGGAATTCATCGTTCCTGGGAAATCAGCCCCGCAGTACGTTGTCAATTTTGGTGACTCCAGGGCAAAGTAAAGCGGAACGTTCTTCGCGGAGCTCATGGCAGTCCCGGTCACTATAACCACAGTGTTTGTTCTCGTGGTGCAGTATCGATCCCGCAGCCTTTGACAACAACTTGCGATATACGATCGAAAGTGAAATCCGCTGTTTGCTGAACGGAAAAATCCATAATTGCAATCATCGGGGCAAATGTCTGAACACAAATCGGATAATGAGCAAGAGTTTGAATAATTATGGATGCAATTAGTCTGCTGAATAATAGCAAAGAAGACAAAATCCATGAAAATAGTTTTTACCATTTTTTCATCAGGTAACATTGATGTATTTCAACCGAAGACATGTTCCCCGAGACCTTATTACAATCGCTGTTAAATCAACCTTCGAGATACGTAACGGGGGGGGGGGGGGGTGGAGTTCCAAGATGGCGACGTAGACATCTGCCTTTTAGGCGCTCTTCATTTTTTTTAAGTTATAATCACCCTTTAATCAAATCTTTTCGTACTTAATCATATGGGTTGATATTTATGATTTATTTTTCTTTTTTAAAATAACACTGGATTTAATTTTTTCAAACTTTAAATGTCTATACCTAAGAAATCGTCTAAAGAGGCGAGGATGCTTTGCGGGTCAAACCTACTATTGACAGAGCCCACAGAGTTTCGAGATTTTCGGCTGCGAAAGACAAGCCACGAGCTGTGATTGTTCGTCTCCATTATCCTCGGGAGAAAGAGCTTTTAATTCGATTAGCTCGTCAGAAAGGTATGATTTTTCACAAAAACAAGTTTCGTATTGTGGAGGACTATTCATTCGAGGTAATGAGGGCGAGAATTGCTTTTAAACCGGTGATGGCGGATGTTCATTCGATTGGACTTAAAAAAGCTTTAAGATACCCAGCGAATCTCAGAGTTACGTTGAGCGACAACAGTCAGCGTTTCTTTAATACTCCGGAAGAAGCGAAGAAATTCGTTGAAGAATATCGCTCTTCTAGTCCAACTTGAACTATGTGCTATGTGGAAGAACGTTTGGAGAGAAGACGCCATTTCGTTTTAAGCTTTAACTTATGAAGCTGTGGTATAGCTTTTTATTTGGGTCTGTAGACCTGACTTTTTTTTATTATTATCATGATTTACAAATGCTCTTTTAACTTTACTATAATGTCTTTTTTCTTCATTATTTTCTTCCCCTTTGGATTAGATATACATGTTAAGGCTTTGTAATAATGATTTATTTTTTAAGATGTCGTTTCTTCTTCCCATAAGACTTTGTTTTCCGTAAGCGTTTATTTGCCTGTATTTGAGAATGGGGCGAATGTTTTGAATTTTTGAACCTTTTTTTTATATATATATTGCAGTGGGTATTGAACCCTTTTTAAATTCTATTTTGATAACCTTTTTCTTTATAAAAAAGAGTTACGTAACTAATCTAATCGATTGGGAATTAATTTATCATCCAAATTGACTAGTATTGTGGAACCAAATCAAACTAAAAATAAAGAGGTGTGAACATTCCCGATGAGTGAAAAGTTAATCGAATTTAACAGTCAAACTAAAAGTACCTCTTTTACTTTAGTATCTTGATGCGTTGTGTCCACTGTTACAAATGATAATTATTTGAGCTGGATAGTATCCGTTGTAAAAATATTAAGAGAAAGAGTTTTTTTTTCCATTTGAAACATGCAAACTTTGCTTCAGAGACGAGAAATATACAACATTGTTTTAGCAGTGTGAATAAACATAATTGTATATTTTTAAAACGTTTTTCAAGGAACGACTTTTATTGCACGACTCATATCAATTGTTTACCTGAAGTGTTTTTTTCAGTAGAGGTGACTAACGAGGAGGAAGGATTAACTGTCAGAGTGCACTTTCCGCTCCTGTACAAGAGCTTACAAAGCGTACAAATCAAAAGTAGATATCGGTAGTTGGACCATATTGAACTAATCAGTGCCTCAGATAGAACATGGTATATGCAGCAATTTACTACATATCCAGTATTTACTCTCCCATGCTGACTGTGATTGGTATCCCTGGTAAGTAACTAGAGTTGGCTGTTACTTGTGTCTGCTGTTCTTTATTCTGTACCTTTTGCACGGCATAACAGCAATATAAATTTTGTTACAGGTGGATTTTGCGCGATAGGTGGCAAGAATTCGAAAGAAGGACAATGGAGATCGAATGATATACTTCCACCTAGGGACGGAATAACTCTGGTACGGGAACCGACAGGTGCTGAGGCTTTCGTGTAAATAGACATTGTCCTAGTGGCAGAGGTGCCGCATTAGGCGAGCATTGCACATGGTAAATGCTGCAGATCCTCCAACCCTGTGGTAAGGTAAATGCACATTGATGATGCGTAAATGTCGGGTTTCGTTTTCTCGATGGTGCAATGATTACAATGGGATGTGGTCCATGCCCAGGTTCTCAAAGCATTTGTTTATTATTGAGGCGAGCTGCAGGACGCCAGCCGTTCAGACATGTTACCTGGGTCTTTTTAGGTACAGTGATGTCTTAAAGCAGGAGGGCACTCTGCGTGTGTTATTGGTGGAAAGTTGAATCTGAATCTGTCGTTATTTCGCTGCGTTGATGATTGAGTAGTTCATAGCTGCTTCTCTTGAGCTCTTGTTGATTACCGGTAGGGTAAGCTCTATCTCGCGCCGTAAGTGCTTCTCGCTCGGAACTGTTGATCCCGGGATTCTGACATGGGAAGACCAAGACCAATTTCTGCGGAACAACATCCTCGATGCACTTCCGGACACCTTCCGTGAACTCGGAGACATGCTCAATACATTCCAGTTGACGTCATCAAAACATTCCTGCCGCATGGAGGCCAAATAGTCGGACCAACAGTGGACCTTTTTTAACTATGGCCGTCTCTTGTTTCAGCTTCAGGCTGTATTTTGGCACCAGGAAATACAGAAGTGATCTGATTTTCCAACTGGGGGTGGGTGCTGGGCGAGAGCTCTTTTCAAGCGCTGCGGAAAGGTTAGTAGCGGTACTAGCGTATGCTATCTCCCTGTGTGCTCACCTGCTCCCTGTGTGCTATAAGGATGTATGACTGTTCCTGATAAGAAACGTGATGGCCCCTAAAGATCATTTGCTATCATATCCTGGCACCCATGCCGTTGTCCAGCGTAATAAGGATTATTTGCAAGGCAAGTAGAAACTTTGTTACCCTTCCCAGCTACATCTAAAACCACGAAGAGACTTTAGTCAACGGCGCTCTATTAAAGTCACTCGCGACGATAAGTAAGCCTCCAGGTGTGCAGCCTCCAGGGTGCTGATGGTGTCGTATAGTTCCTCGAGAGCCAGGTCAGTATCAGCCTGTGACGGAATGTACACACCGGTGATAATAACAGCCGTGAACTCCCTAGGCTGCCAGAAAGGCTTACACAACAGCACCGGTTACTCCAGATCCGGGGAACAAAAGGATTTGAGGTTATGACCTTTGGTTCTTCAAATACATACCGCAACAGAGCAGCGGATGGGAGGGGCTCTCGTCAGCTGAAACAAACCGTCTTACTTTCCAAAGGAGCAAATATACTGTAAGTATATTACCAGCGTACATACTATCAGATTGTATGAAGGATCCGGAAAGGAAACATGATGCTCCTAAAGATCATTTGTTGTCATATCCTGACACCTCTTTTGTTCCCCCGTATATTAAGGATTATTGGCTGGGCAAGTAGAATCTTTCATACCCTTCCCAGCTACATTTAAACCCTGCAGTGCAAAGACTAACTGATCATATCAAGACATTTTAATCCAAACATCCGGCAGTAGTTTGATAATTACTGAAATGTTGTTTAGACCAGTCCAAATTTAAGTTGAACTTCCATTTGCACTTTAAATAACAAAACATCGGATGCCACAACACTAGTTTTCCAATGGATCTCAACTGAAAATCAATATGTCAAAGGCCTTGAACAACACTTTTTATATTCTGTAAAAGGAAGCAGTTTTATTAATAAAAACAACTGATAGGATTCCTTCCCAGATGTTCTACTCTTCCCAAAATGTTAAACTCCCATTCGAAATTTTACTATCCACCAATGAACATTTTCCTTACCGCCGATTTCGCTGTGAAAGGTGGGCATCTCATATCCGGAATACAGATGCACATAATTCATTCATAACCCCGATGAAACCTTGCCGCCCTGGAGTCTGAGTTCCTCGAAAATCAATTAATTGGGAACAATGAAACAAACTGAAAACACAAACAAGGGAAAGCACATTTGCACTGATCTTCTTTCTGAGCCTTCCACAAATAGTTGCAACACTTCGAGCAATTGCAGTGATCCAAGAACTTCAATCTTGCCCCTGTCTCAGACCCTCAGTCAACTATTCATCTGAATCATCATTCTATTTCTATCCACACAAATATTTCTCGCAGGGTTTAATCTAGCTATTACTATTTTTGAAGCTGTGCTTTTTAAGTTCTTTTTCCAATTCCCTTTATTCACTGTGTACAAGATCAACCCTCGTTTTACCAAGGTATATGCAGCAGGAGCACTTGAGAATTTTCTGCAGCCGCTCTGACTCGTTCCTGACCCTACTATTCAAGAGGCAACACACCATCCTGAAATCTCATTAAGGCCACAGAAACTTGAGTCTTCTCTCAAATATTGTCCAGACTGTTCCCGTCCTCTTCAACTGGGCATCCATGACACTGTCAGTGCCAGCAGCTTGGTTGCTGCTGGTGTGTCCTGAGAGGTCATTCCCCCATCAGTATTCAAATGGTGTCCGTGTTGTGATGGAGTAGCCATTGGGATCCTGCAGTGTACAACTCTTTCTCCTGTCTCTCTTGGTGTTAACACAACTTATCAGCACCCTTCACCTCAGCTGTGACCAATTCACTAAAGGATCTGATCTCACTGCACTGGTTGAGCCGAGCGAAAGCTGGTGCACGTCCCTCATGTGAGTTTACAGCGGACACTGAACTACTCCCTGATCTACCACATCCAGAGGCAGAGCATGTCACTGACATCCCTGGCATTCTTGCTACTCCAACAGCGAGAGAGACTGTGAAAAAAAAACTCTAATATTTCATGTCCTATAGTACTCCATTTCATATTCCATGCCTCTGCCCACATTTGCAACTGGTCTATATTCTGCGAATCCTTTGGCAATCCCCCTCATTATCAACAACTGCATCAAATTTTTGTGTCACCTACGTAGTTTCCTGGTTTGTCAATAGAGCCCCTGTTAACCGGGAGAACAATATTGGTTCATCCGCAGTTCTCTGCCGCAACATGTGCAATTAAACGTAAATCCCAAAGATCCCTGTGAAAACGCCAGCAATCTGCAAACTTGCCTCATTCACTCAATAACCTAGAATGAATTCCATCCGGTCCTGGTGAATGATCCACCTTCGTGTTCTTTGAGAGTCCCAGTCCTCCCGACAAATTGTCAGCAATGTGTGTGGAATATCAGCCTATCTTTCCTGATGCTTATTTACCGCATCACTTTCTGTTTGATTAACACTGATGTGAAATATTGATTTGGTGATTTGTTCCCTTATTCCGGCTCCAAACATACTTTCACTCCTCCACTACTGAGTTCTCTACATTCCTGCTTTCTCTGTAGTGCCCTTTTTGTTTTTAATGTGTGTACAAGGTATTCTCCCTAGGCTTCTTCAGCCAAATCATTCCATTTCCCCTTCCGTCATTCCCCACTGCAGATTATCTGTTTAATTTGCATTTGCTGCATAGTCTTCAAAGGAATTGTCTAATATCCACTTTCTAATTTTTTTTATTATCGTTCGTTTTCCTTTTGAGATTAGATTAGATTAGTTTCAACTTCATTGCCATTGTGACGAGTACAGATACAAACCCAATGAAATGCAGTTAGCATCTGACCAGAAAAGCAAAGAATAGCGTTATTTATAAAATCACTGTGAATGAAAAGTACTACAGCACAGAAATATAAAAGTACTGAGACAGTACAATATGGGTACAATACTGCTTAGTCCTGAGGTGTGAGATTCAGCCGGGTCACAGCCTCAGGGAAGATGCACTTCCTTTACCTGCTGGTGCGGAAGCGGAGGCTCCTGTAGCGCCTACCGGGTAGCAGGAGAGTAAAAAGTCCATGGTTAGGGTGAGATGCATCCTTGTTAATGCTTTTCGCCCTGTCTAGGCAGCTTTTATGGTAGATGTTCTCAATATGGACAATTGGGTGCCAATGATCCGCTGGGCAGCTTTCACCACACGCTAGAGTGCTTTGCGGTCTGATATGAGACAATTGCTGTACCACACTGAGATGCAGTTGGTGAGTATGCTTTCAATAGTACAGCGGTGAAAGTCCGTCAGTATCCTGGGACAGCGGTGAGCTTTATTGATGTGCCGCAGGAACTAAAGGCGCTGTTGCGCCTTTTTGATCAGGATGGTGGAGTTCAGGGACCAGGTGAGATCCTTGGAAATGTGGACACGAAGAAATCTGAAGCTTGATACACGCTCCACTACAGCTCTGTTGATGTACATGGGGGCGTGAGTGTTGCTCCTAGCATGCCTGAAGACCACAATGATCTCCTTGGTTTTCTGGGTGTTTAGGTCCACGTTGTTGTCGGCACACCACGCAGCCAGGTGCTGGACCTCGTCCCAGTAGGCTGTCTCGTCATCCCCTCTGATCAGGCCAAACATCGCGGGCTCATCTTCGAACTTGATTATGGAGGTAGAACCACAGGAACACAGTCATAGGTGCAAAGGGAGTACAGAAGAGGGCTCAGCACACAGCCTTGAGTCACGCCAGTATTCACGGTGAGAGTGACAATAGACAATAGACAATAGGTGCAGAAGTAGACCATTCGGCCCCTCGAGTCTGAACCGCCATGCTGAGATATTGGCTGATCATTCACTATCAATACCCAGTCCCTGCCTTGTGGAGGAGGAAGAGTTGATTGGTGTTTGTTAGTCAGAAAGTCCAAGGTCCAATTGCAGAGGGTTGAGCTGATACCAAGCTGGTGAAATTTGGCGATCAGCTTGTAGGGGATCACAGTATTAAATACCGAAATAAACTCAATGAAGACCATTCTGTCGTAAGAGTTGGTGTTGTCCGGGAGGGTCAGCTCGCCTGGAGATGGTATCCTTTGTTGTCCTTTTGGTACGATGGACAAATTGATGGGGGTCCAGGGCAGCGGGCAGACAGGTTTTCAGATGTGATAGAACCAGTCTGTCAAAGCACTTTGCAAATGATGGGGTGAATGCAACTGGACGGAAGTCATTCAGGCCCGTGGCAGTGGAATGCTTCGGCACTGGCACGATGGTGACAATCTTGAAGCTTGCGGGGACAACTGCTTGGGTCAAGGACAGATTAAAAGGTTCCGTGAAGACCCCGGCTAACTGCCCTGCACACACGTTGAGCACACGGCCAGGTATTCCATCTGCAGCAGCTGCCTTCCGTACATTCGCGTTTTACCCCTAAACTTTTGCCACTTAACTCTTAACTCATGTCCTCTTGTTTGAATCTCCACTACTCTCAATGGAAGAAAAAAGCTTATCCTCTTCATCTTTATCTATCCCCCTCATAATTTTAAATACCTCTATCAATTCCCCTTCTCAACCCTTTACGCTCCAAAGAATAAATACCTAACTTGTTCAACGTTTCTCTGTAACGTAGTTGCTGAGACCCAGATAAAATTCTGGTAAATCTCTTCTGTACTCTCTCTATTTTGTTGACACCTTTCCTGTAAGTCGGTGACCAAAACTGTACACAATACTCCAAATTTGGCCTCACCAACGCCGTGTACAATTTTAACATTACATCTCAACACCTATGCTCAAAGCTCACATTTATAAAGGCCAGCATACCAAAAGCTTTCTTCACCACCGTACCCGCATGAGATTCCACCTTCAGGGAACTATGCACCATTATTCCTAGATCACTCTGTTCTGCTGCATTCTTCAATGCCCTACCATTTACCATGTATGTCCTATTTTGATTAATCCTTCCAAAATGTAGCGCCTCACACTTCTCAGCATGAACCTCCTTCTGCCATCTTTCAGCTCACTCTTCTAACTGGCGTAAAACTCTCTGCAAGCTTTGAAAACCTACTTCATTATTCACAACGCCATCTATCTTTGTACCATCTGCATACTTACTAATCTAATTTAGCACCCCATCACCCAGATCATTAATACATATGACAAACAACATTCCACCCAGTACCGATCCCTGAGGCACACCACTAGTCACAGGCCTCCAACCTGACAAACACTTATCCACAACTACTCTCTGGCATCTCCCATCTAACCATTGTTGAATCCATTTTACTACTTCAATATTAATACCTAAACATTGATCCTTCCTGCAAACTTTCCGTGCGGAAACTTGTCATTTTGTGTGTAGGAGAAAAACAAGCAGTCGACGTTTCGTGGCAACACCCTTCATCAGGATCTGACTTTTTGCGTGTTGTTTGGTATTTCGAGCGAATGCAGATTTTCTCGTGTTTGTTTTGTAAGTTTTCATCTCATTGTTTCCATTTACGCACAAGGTGGGGCATAGAATAGCGAGCATGAAGACAGTTGAATTATAATACTTTACATCATTTATTTCTAATGTTTCATGGTTTCAAAATCCTATTCAGTGGGTATTTCACCGCATTCTTTATTTCCTCTCGGAACATGCTCTGCGTCAGGGCGTAAATACACGTGTTTGTGCAGGAACTGAGAATCTGCAGCATTTCTGATGCGTGTTCTGTGGTGTAAAGGGGGTCCGTGACGGAATCAGGAAAAGTCATTGAAATCCGTCTATAGATAAAACATACCACCTGTGTTCCCCACAACAATATGAAACTACCGGTTATGCAGAAGAGCAAAACGATGGATTTGCGTCGGTTCTCCATCTCCCGGTCCTTGTCATTCTCTCCACTCTTTTGTCCCCGGAGCCCCCTGCGGGCTCGACTGGCTGCTAGAATCCGCCTGACAGTCAGAATATTGAACAGGAAAATCAGACAAAATGGGACACAAGGGATTAAAATGAGATCAAACATGTCAAATGCTGCCCAAGAGGGAGAGTTTGTGTAGCTCGGTGTAAGAGTACAACCCCAGGGAACACCGTCAATTATTTCTAAAGGCCCGTGTACAAAGCCCCAGGGGACAGTCTCCAAACAGGCCAGCACACTCACTGTCCCGATAACCACAGCTGCCGTTCTCTCGGTGCAATATTTTGTTTTCAGTTTCGCACAGCAAATAGCCACACATCGATCGACTGTGAAAGCGACAGTCAGCCAGACGGAGGTCGCAGTGCTCGAAGAAATCAACCATTGACAGGTTCTGCACACAGGAGTGATTCGCAGGAATGATCGGGGGAAATGAATCCGAGCAGTCCAGTTCAGCAGCGGATCGGAGATAACGACCAGGAGATCGGCCGCTGCCATTCCCACCAGGTAGCGAGTGACACATTTGGAGAGACCGCACTTTCCCCGGGACAGGATCATAATCGCCACCAAGTTCGCTGGAAGGGAGAAAGTTGAGAAAATACTGAGCGGATCCCAATGCAGCAGTTTGAGGGGATCCTGTAATATTTCAGACAGACAGACATACCTTATTGATCCCGAGGGAAATTGGGTTTCGTTACAGTCGCACTAACCAAGAATAGTGTAGAAATATAGCAATGTAAAACCATAAATAATTAAATAATAATGATTAAATGTGCCAAGTGGAAATTAGACCAGGACCAGCCTATTCGCACAGGTTGTCTGACACACCGAGGGAAGAGTTGCAAAGTTTGATGGCCACAGGCAGGAATGACTTCCTATGACGCTCAGTGTTACATTTCGGTGGAATGAATGTACTCCTGTGCCGAACCAGTACAGTATGGAGTGGATGGGAGACATTGCCAAGATGGCATGCAACTTGGATATTATCTTATATTCAATTTTATTGTTGTATTTATAAGTGGGAGGGTTGAGAGAGGGCGCAGAGCTGGCGGTGAAAGTCAATATGCATCTGAATACGGATTCCTTACTGATGGCTGAAATCTGAATTGGCAGCGGAAAGCTGAAACTGGGTAACTACCTCCTCAGAGTCAATACTGTATGGAACATTTTCTACCGGCGTCTCGGCTGGATGAAATCTGTAAATCTAGGCTCTGATGGCGGGATTCTTCCATTGGACAATCATCAACATACATGGCGATCCCTGCCTGCGACAGAACAGCCGAATGTCGGAACAAAACCAGGAAATGCTGGAAACCCTCATCCAGGCGAATCAGCATATGTGTAAAAAAAATAAAGTTCCTCTCCTCGGAACTGTTCTTAGAGATACCACTGACAGGAGTGTTAACTGGTTTCTCTTTCCATAAAACCTGCTTGGGACGAGTGCTTCCAGCATTCCCCGAGTTTGATTCCGATTCCAGCATTTGCCTCCTCACTGATTTTACAACAGAACATTGACTGATTCCAACAGATACAGCGCAGTCTGACTCAACCTCACAGACAGACATGACGCCTCCCACTGAATGCCTCACAGGGTAGCAGGGGAGAGGGATTCAGATGTAGTCATATGTCTGTAGCGGTGCCAGATGTGGATATAATATAAAACGTTTCACAGTATTGTTAACTATGAAGCAGCACGGCGGTTTCGTTAATTGATTCAGCATCGACTTCATTGTCTTGTCCATCGTCTGCTTTATATTCGGTCATATCGCAGACATTTACTAAAAATCCACAAATGTTCTGTGTTGTAACACGGAACTTTTCACATTTGCTTAAATTTTACTAGAGTCGATGTTTGATTGATGCTGAAAAGTAGATAATCACTCACATTCAATCAATTGGCAAATGCTCCGCGGACTCTATAAAGACGATTGCAAATGCCGTGCAGCTACAACAAGACCAAACGCAGAGAGCCGAGCATGTCATTATAGATCACAAACCGCTGGAAGAACGCTGCTGACCAGCTCAGTCCCACAGAAATTGTCTGTTTCGCTGAATTTCAGCAGCGGTTTGTTTTTAGATAAAAATCCCAGCACCGAGAGTCCCGTGTTGCCATTCCATTCCTGAAATGACGAATACCGGGACTGGAATGTGAGAGTTTAAACCAGCGGCAGAATCAATCACTTCTTTGGGATTAAACTTCAACATCTGACACTGCGGCTTACCGGGAATACCAAAGGCTGAAATAAAAGGATAGTAAACGTCCCGAATCCGCCAGATGACCGGATACACCATTTCAGTGAGAATCTGTGATTTCTGTTGCTCCTGTACTCACAGCTCCGGCAGACAGCTGATGCATTCCAAGCGGCCCTGATTTATACAGAGAATCTGTCTCCAGAGATACGGTTATACACCTCACTAACTTGCTCGGTTACAGTTGCTTGAACAAACACTTTAATTCAATGTCATTATCTCTACGGTAAATAGTGGAGCGATTGGAGACAAGTACTGTGCATCAAAATTCCTTGTCATTACCGCAGCAGTGTCACTGGTGGAAACAGGCCGGTGGATTTAATTTCAAAAACTGAATTGTGTCACGAAGAAGCGACACTTACAGATTTCATCTTTTTGTTGGCTAATTATTTATCTCTGAATTGAGACCAGCGACACTGACCGATCCCTTCCTCTGTCCCTACAGTTTCAAATTTTCACCTGTCCTTCAGTCATTCAGCTTCTTCATAATGACACTCACACTCACACAATTACACACAGAAACAATTGTACAAATGTATTTCTATGTTATCGTGACCGTTCTGTTGTACATATTGTTTATTATAAGTTTCTACAAATTGTTCATTACCCATTTAGACAGAGACATAACGTACGGATTTTTACTTCTCCTGTTGTTGAAAAATGTAAGTAGTGAAGTCAAAACAATTCCAGATACACTGACAGAGATATAAAGAGAGAGACCGGGATCAGGATGGAAGCGGTAAAATTAGCACGTTGCTCATTTACAAACGCGAAAATATCTGAAGATGTTGACAATCCAGGGCAACACGAGTTGCTGAGTTCCTCCATCATCTTGTGTGTCATTGTACTGTGTAACAGTCTTTAATGGGAAACTAAAATCTATCAAAGGTCAAAAGAAATCGAGAATAAATATTTCAGTCTGCAAAGGAACGGGCAGTGTGTTAAATAATACAATAATACAAAACAATACTGGAAATTGGCATATGAAAAGGTGGATGTCAGCTAGAAATGAACGAGAGAATGGCAAGCGTGCGATAAATTGTTAGACGTAAGACGAGAGAGAGAGAGAGAGAGAGAGAGAGAGAGAGAGAGAGAGAGAGAGAGAGAGAGAGAGAGAGAGAGAGAGAGAGAGAGAGAGAGAGAGAAGGAGAGGGAGAAAGAGAAGGGGAGAGGGGCAGGGAGAGAGAAGGAGAGAGGCCGAAAGGCAAACTGACAAATGGATAGGTCAAGCAGGCAGAAAGACAGCCAAAAACAGATGTATAGATTGCAGGATTGTGGTGTTCCTCCTGTATCTGCTGGTCTCTGATAGAGTGTCTGTACCTGTCAGTCTATGATACAGTGTGATACTGCACAGAACCGAAAGCAGCGCAGAAGGTTGTAAATCTTGTCAGCAACTTGAGTGCTAGCCTAAAAAAGTACACAGGGCATCTTTAGGGAGCGGTGTCTCGGAAAGACAGCGTCCCTTAATAAGGACATCCAGCACCCAAGGCAACCCCTTTCTCACTGATACAATCTGTCATAAGGGGGGCGTTGGGAATGGATCCAAATGCAAGACACAGCCATTGAACTACCAGGAACAGGACTGTGTGTGAGAAGGAAGCAGGGGAAGAGAGGAAGAAAAGGCCCTGGATATGACCCCGCACCGGGCGAGACAAGGAATCCGTGCGGGGCGTGGACCTGACTAGGATAGGGAACTTGGACATGGAACTGGGAACTAGGAGCCTGGGCTTGGAATCCAAGCCAGAGACTGGACAAGGAACCAGAACCTGGATCTTGACTCCGATCGGACCCCAGAACCAGGCGAGGACATGACGAGGTTACAGGACGAAGAGAGGCAATAGGATTGGACGTGAGACTCATGGACGGGACAAGGGAACCCCAGCACAGGACGAGGGAATCCCAGCACCGGGCTGTGAAAGGTGCTCCCGGGCTGGGCGAGGCACATGGACATGACGACGACCCCGAGACTTGGTCGAGGAAGAAACAGGAGAATGGAACACAGTGCCGGGACTCCTCCTTGGGTCCGGAACGTAGGGCCGGGACTCATCACACAGAACGCTGAACACGACGAGACAGTTCCCAACGCTAGGTCGTGGCAAAACGGCAGGACCTACATAGCGAAGGCGTGGACACAGAGAGGCAGTTCCAAACAGAGTGAAGCTCCAGACACAGCAAGGCGAGGCAAGGCTCTAGGCAGAGGCGAGGCGAAGCGAGGCAATGGTCCAGGCAGGAACGTGAAGAGATGTGATACCGACAAGGGGTTTAGACAGGAACAATCCACCAGACAGAGTCTGAATCCTGAAGCAATTAATGAGGCCGGCCCAAACAAATTATTCTCAAATTACTATAAAAAATTGCTTTCTAATCTTAGTCTGAAAACTCCCTTGAACCAGTTTCTACGTTTCCTTGTTGATGTATTAATTTTAAAGTAGCAGTTGGCACCCTACTTACCTCTACCCTTACTGATTATGAAAACTTCTATCATATATCCTCTCAATATATGTCAACTTAGTCCAGATAGTTTTAATTCTCTCAATCTTTCTGCAAAGTGCACACCCAGCAGGCCTGCAATGACAGTCGTCGCCCTTCTCTGATTTCTTCAAGCGCCTTAACATCCCTAACAAAATATGGAGATCCGAATTGTACACAGTTCTCAACGCGTGGCCTCACGAGTGCATGAAGCAACTTAAGGAGACGTCTCTAGCTTAAAACCACTTTGAGCGCATTGTATAGCCCAACATTATATCAACCTTCCTAATTGTTTCAGTTTCGACGGGACATGTTGCACTTGAATTGGAGGGGGGCTGACATCCTTGTGGGAAGGTTTGCTGGTGGTGTTCAGGGAGGTTTAGACACATTTGCAGGTGGAGGGCAACCAGAGTGTTAGAGCAGATAGTGAGGTGCAGGAGGATAAAGTCATGCCAGAACTACAAGTATAGTGCATAGAGTAAAGCCATATCTAACATATAAAGAGGCTTTGACGAAAGAGAAGCAGAATAAAGGGTGTAAAGGTAGTAAGCTAGAAGCGCTAAAGCGCGTGTACTTCAATGCAGGAAGCATCAGGAACAAAGGTGATGAACTGATATCTTAGATACATACATGGAATTATGATGTAGTGGTCATTACAGAGACTTGGCTGGCACCACGGTAGGAATGAATGGTGGGGGGTAGGGAAGGGGGTGACATTACTGGTCAGATATACTTTTACAGTTACAAAAAGGGTGTGTAATGTAGCAGGATCCTCTTTTGAGTCGGTATGGGTAGAGGTCAGGAACAGGAAGCGAGCAGTTACTCTATTGGGGGTATTCTATATGCCCCCTGGTAGCAGCAGAGATAGTGAGGAGCAGATTGGGAGGCAGATTTTGAGAAGGTGCAAAAATAACAGGGTTCTTAATATGGGCGACTTTAACTTCCCTAATATTGATTGGCACCAGATTAGTTCCAATGGTGTAGACGGAGCAGAGTTTGTTAAGTGTGTCCAGGCCGGATTCCAGGGTAACAGCATGTTGACAGGGCGACTGAGGGAAAGCCACACTGGATACAGTATTAGACACCGAACCTGGTCAGGTCACAGAACTCTCAGTTGGTGACCATCTGGGGGACAGTGACCACCGCTCCCTGACCTTTAACATTGTCATGGAAAAGGATAGAATCAGAGAAGACAGTATTTTTGTTAATTAGGGAAAGACAACTTATGAGTCTAAAATTGCGGTTTGAATTGGGATGATGTTTATGCAGGGAAATGTACTATGGGCATGCGCTTGATGTTTAGGGATCTCTTGCAGGATATTAGGGATAAATTTTCCCCAGTGAGGAAGATCAAGAAAATAGTAGGGTGAAGGAATCATGAGTGACATGTGAGGTGGAAAATCTATTCATATGGAAGAAGGCAGCACACATGAGGTTTAGGAAACAAGGATCAGATGGGTCTATTGAACAATATAGGGTAGCAAGAAAGCTTGAGAAGGGGCAAAAGGGAGCAAGAAAGGGGCATGATAAGGTTTTTGCGAGGTGGGTAAAGGAAAACCCCAAAGCATTCTGCAATGATGTGAAGAACTAAATGATCACGGGAATGAAAGTAGGACCGATTGGCGATAAAGGTGAGAAGATGTGCCTAGAGGCTGTGGAAGTAAGAGAGGTCCTCAATGAATACTGCTCTTTAGTATTCACTAATGAGAGACAACTTGATGAAGGTGAGAACATTATGAGTGAGGTTGATTTTCTGGAGCATGTTGATAATGAGGGACCGAAGGTGTTGGAGTTGTTAAAATACATTAGGACAGATAAGTCCCCGGTGCCTGACGGAATATTCCCCAGGTTGCTTCACGAGGCGAGGGAAGAGATTGTTGAGACTCTGGCTAGGATCTTTATATCCTCGTTGTACACGGGACTGGTACCGCAGGATTGGAGGGAGGCCAATGTTGTTCACTTGTCAAAAGGTAGTAGTGATAGTCCGGGTAATTATAGTCCAGTAAGCCTTATGTCTCTGGTGGGAAAGCTGTTGGAAAAGATACTTAGACATATGATCTATAGTCAGTTAGAGGATCATGGTCTGATCAGAGATAGTCAGCATGGCTTTGTAAAGGGCAGATCGTGTCTAACAACCCTGATAGAGTTCTTCGGGGAGGTGACCAGGAAAATAGGTGAGGGTAGAGCAGTGAATGTGATCTACGTGGATTTTAGTAAGGCATTTCAAAAGGTTCCATCCGGTATGCTTTTTCAGAAAGTCAGAAGGCATGGGATCCAAGCAAGTTTGGCCAGGTGGATTCAGAATTGGCTAACCTGCAGAAAGCGGAGGGTCGTGGTGGAGGGAGTACATTATGATTGGAAGGTTGTGACTCGTGATGTCCCACAAGGATCGGCTCTGGGACCTCTGCTTTTCGTAATTCTTATTAACGAACTGGATGGGGTGTGAAAGTAGAAGGGCGGGTAGACAAGTTTGCAGGTGACATAAAGGTTGAAGGTGTTGTAGTTAGTGTAGAGGATTGTCAAATATTGCACAGAGATATTGATAGGATGCAGACGTGGGCTGAGTAGTGGCAGATGGAATTCAACCCGGAGAAGTGGGAGGTGTTACATTTTGGAAGGACAAACTCCAAGGAAGAGTACATAGTAAATGGCAGGATACTTGGAAGTGTGGGTGAGCAGAGGGATATGGGGGTACATGTCCAAAGATCCCTGTATGTTGCCTCACATGTAGATAGGTTAGTTAAGAAAGTTTATGGGGTGTTAGCTTTCTTAAGTCGAGGGATAGAGGTTATGAGTCACCAGGTAATGATGCAGCCCTATAAAACTCTGGTTAGGCCACACTTGGAGTACTGTGTCCAGTTCTGGTCCCTTCACTATAGGAAGGATGTGGAAGCATTGGAAAAGGTACAGAGGAGATTTACCAGGATGCTGCCTGGTTGGGAGAGTATGCATTATGATCAGAGATTAAGGGAGCTAAGGCATTACTCTTTTGAGAGAAGGAGGATGAGAGGAGACATGATAGAGGCATACAAGATATTAAGAAGAATAGATCGAGTGGACAGCCAGCGCCTCTTCCCCATGGAACCATTGTTCAGTACAAGAGGACATGGCTTTAAGGTAAAGGGTGGGAAGTTCAAGGGGGATATTAGAGCAAGGTTTATTTTACTCAGAGAATGGTTGGTGCGTATAATGCACTGCCAGAGTCAGTGGTGGAAGCTGGTACACTAGTGAAATTTAAGAGTCTTACAGACAGGCATATGGAGGAATTTAAGGTGGGACGTTATATGCGATGTAGGGTTTAAGGGTCTGCACTATATTGTCGACCGTGCATTACTAGTCTATGTTTTATGTTCTTACCATGCTGCCTCTCTGCTAACAGAAGACAATGAAAAAAAGACATATGAGTAGAAATTGTCCATTCGGCCCATCGAGTCAACTCCAGCAATCAGTAATGACTGATCCTTTCTTTCTCCTGCTTAAATCCATTTCCAGGCATTTGCCCCATCAGCTTTGATGCCATGTCCAATGAAGAACGAATCAATCTGTACCTTAAGTACACCCAACGACCTCGCCTCCAGAGCTGTACTTGGCAAAATATTCCACGAAATCACCAACCCTGTGGCGAAGGAAATTTCTCTATAACTCTGTTTTGCATTTGCACCCCTCTACCCTGAGTCTGTGCCCTCTTGTCCTGGACTCTCCCAACATGGAAACATTCTTTCCACATTTACTTTGTCGCGGCCTTTCAACATTCGAAAGGTTTCAATGAGAACATCTCTCATCCTTCTAAATTCCAGTGAGGAGAGATCTAGAGTCATGAAATTTTGTTCGAATGATAATCCTTTCATTCCTGGAATCATCCTTTTGAACCTCCTCTAGACCCTCTCCAATGCCAGCACGTCACTTCTGGGATGAGTAGCACAATACTTTACCGACTACACAAGCTGAGGCCTTAGCATTACATCCCTGCTCTAGTATACTGGACATCTGAAAGGAATGCTCAGATTGCATTTGCCTTCTTCACCACCAACTCAATCTCCAATTAACCTTTAGGTTGTTGTGCACAATGAATCCAAATTCCCTTAGCCTCTCAGATTTTTGGATTTCCTCTCCTTTTCGAAAATGGACTGCACATTTAATACCACTACCAAATGCATGACAATTCATTTTTTCAGCATTATATTTCATTTGCTACTTCCTTGCCAATTCTCCTAATCTCTCTAAGTGCTCCTGCATCCTACATGTTTCCTCAACACTACCTGCCCCTCCACCAATCTTCATAACATCTGCAAACTTGGCAACAAATCCCTCTATTTCAGCATCTAACTCATTTATATACAGCAAAAAGCAGTGCTCCCAAAACCAATCCCAGTGGAACATCAGTAGTCACTGGCAGTCATCCATACAAGGACGCTTTTATTCCCACTTGCTGCATCCCTGTTCTGATCAGATGCTTTTCCAGCTCGGTGTTTATTAATATTTATCTTATCTTACCGACGATACTCGTTAAACTGTGGTAATTTATCACAAGTGCGGAGCACGGGTGGACCCAAATGAAGGACAGAAGCACGTTTTGTAGCGTAAACAAAACCGAGTTTATTAGTAAATACAAGGAAGGCCGGGAGGCAAGGATAAAAACAGAGAGAAGTCAAGAACTAAGCGAAGCGGAACCGGGAGTAAACGTGGCTGGAATTGGACATGGAACTCGGTTCCCTGGGACTTGGACCTGAACCTCGGATGCCTGGAACTTGGACTTAGACTTGGTCTTGGAACGTGGACACCGAACACAGAGCCGGCACTTCTCCTTGCATACAGCACACAAAGTCAGTTCCCAACTCAGGATAGCGAGAAAAGGCCGGACCTACCCTGCAGAGGCGAGGACACGAAAAGACAAAGCCACACATCGACAGACAATTCTTTAAGTCGACACGAAATGGCTGCAAGTAACGGCGAGCACTTGACTCGGCCCTGAAGATATAGACAGCGGCACTTGAATCCCTCCGGCGAGGTCAATTTGACGGATTTGCTTCGGCGAGGTAACTTAGCAGTCTCGTTCGGGCGAGGTAAGCTGATGGGCTCGCTCTGGCGAGGGAAGAGGACTGACTGTATATCGCTTCAGAAAGGATACTTGGTTTGCACCGGCAAGATCATTTGGCTCGCTCCAGCTAGATGAATTGGCTGGTACTTGCTTCGGTGACGCTGAAACACTGAACGGCTGTAAGCCGGAGACTAAATACTGCTGGTTCAGCGAAGAAACAAGTGTCTTTGATCACGGAGTCCGAGAGACACGGGAAAACAGGCCATTGAATGTAGACAACGACTACAGTAAGGCCTTTGACAAGGTTCCGCATGGAAGGTTAGTTAGGAAGGTTCAATAGTTAGATGTTAATATTGAAGCCGTGAAATGGATTCAACAGTGGCTGGATGTGAGATGCCAAAGAGTAGCGGTGGATAACCGTTCGTCAGGTTGAAGGCCGGTGACTAGTGGTGTGCCTCAGGGATCTGTACTGGGTCCAATGTTGTTTGTCATATACATTAATAATCTGGATGATGGGGTGTTAAATTGGATTAGTAAGTATGCAGATAATACTAAGATAGTTGGCGTTGTGGAAAGTGAATTAAGTTTTCAAAGCTTGCAGAGTGATTTAGGGCACTTAGAAGAGTGTGCTGAAAGATGGCAGATGGAGTTTAATGCTTATACGTGTGTGGTGCTACATTTTGGTAGGAATAATCCAAATAGGACATACATCGTAAATGGTAGGGCATTGAAAAATGCAGTAGAACAGAGTGATCTTGGAATAATGGTGCAAAGTTCTCTGAAGGTGGAATCTCATGTGGATAGGGTGGTGAAGAAAGCTTTTGGTATGCTGGCCCTTTTAAATTAGAGCATTGAGTTTAGGAGTTTGGATGTAATGTTAAAAGTGTACAAGGCATTGGTAAGGCCGAATTTGGAATATTGTGGACAGTTCTGGTCACCGAATTATAGGAACGATATCAACCAAATAGAGAGAGTATAGAGAAGGTTTACTAGAATTTTACTTGGGTTTCAGCACCTAAGTTACAGGGAAAGGCTGAACTAGTTAGATCTTTATTTTTTTGGAGCGTAGAAGGTTGAGGAGAACTTGATAGAGGTATTTAAAACGATGTGGGGGATAGATCGAGTTGACGTGGATAGGCTTTCTCCATTGACAGTAGGGGAGATTCAAACAGGTGAACATGATTTGACATTTATGGGGCAGAAATTTAAGGGTAACACGAGGGGGAATTCTTTACTCAGAAAGTGGTAGCTGTGTGGAATGAGCTTCCAGGAAAAGTGGTAGAGGCAGGTTCGGTATTGTCATTTAAAGTAAAATTGAATAGGTATATGAACAGAAAAGGAATGCAGGGGTATGGTCTGAGTGCAGGCCAGTGGGACTAGGTGAGTGTAAGCCTCAGCACGGACTAGAGGAGCCGAGATGTCCTGTTTCCGTGCTGTAATTGTTATATGGTTATGTAAGTTGCTCTCTAGGCGGGTTTCCAGCAGGGGATTTTAGCTAGCGAGAACTTGGAAAGCAGGGTTTGTGTCTGCAGTGTCCAGGTTTGGCTTGAGCGTTCCGTCACAAATGCGGAGCACGGGTGGACCCACATGCAGGACACAAACACGTTTTGTAGCGTTAAAAAAATGGAGTTTATTAGTAGTTACGAGGAAGGCAGGAGGCAAGGATGTAAACACAGAGAAGAGAAGGAATATGCGAGGCGGAAGCAGGAATGAACGTTGCCGGACCTGGAATACAGACACAGAATTGGACTTGGAACACAGAGCCGGTCCTTCTCCTTGGATGCAGGACACAAATACAGTTTTAACTCAGGTTGGCGGCAAACGGCCAGGCCTACCCACCGGAGGCGAGGACATGATCAGACAAAACCACAGAACGATAGACAGTTATTTAACTTGACAGGAAATTGCTCCTAGTAACGGCAAGCTCTTAACTCGGCCCAGAAGCGATAGACAGGCTGTTCTTGATTCCGTTCGGCGATTAACTTTGACGGACCAGCTTCGGCGAGGTAACTTAGCAGGCTAGCTCAGGCGAGGTAACTTGACGTGTTCGCTGCGGCGAGGGAAGGCGACCTACTGGCTGTCGGAGAGAAGACTTGGATTGGCTTGGCTCGCACTTTTTTTCAGTGACGTCCCGTGACGCTCGAGTACTGAATGGCTGTGAGCCTGAAACTAAATACTGCCGGTTCAGCTGAGAATCAAGAGGCTTTCATCACGGAGCCCGAGAGACTAGTGAGCTAGTGCCTTATATGAAAACAAGGAGTCAACGGTCTCGATCGTGCCACAAACTGGGCAAATTTAAAGGGACCCTGAGAATAGCCGATCAGGACCGTTGCATTAGTAGTTCAGTGCTGTCACCCCACTTATATACAAAGAAAATTTTATCCCATTTCAAATCCTTAAAGACTTTATCAATCTTCACAGAGTTTTGAAAATACCTTGACATGCATTTGTGTTTTTAATCGTAGACTTCTTTAAGTACCCTTGGATATATATTATCCGACAAAGGGATTTATTAACTTCAACCTTTTCAACTGAAGCAGGACCTTACCAAGATCTCTGAATCACCTTAAGCAACTTTATTTTTAACATATTTGCAGGTGAACACTTTAGCAGAATAAGAGTAAAGAGTATCCGCTGTGTCCTCCTCTGGATAGTTTAACACCACACTGTTATTCCTAATTCACTGAACCTTCCAACTAATATTTCTTTTATGGCTGAAATATTGACAAAATCACTTGACCAATCTTAATATAATCAGCAATATCCCTCTCAACCTGTCTTTGGCAATCTGAATTTCCCACTTGACGATATTTCTCATATTTTCATATGCCCTATGATTAAAATGTTTTGCTTTTTTTCTGCTTTCCTCACTTAGCTGTCTTCATTTTTTTATATATATCTTTGCTCATCCAGGTAGTTGATCCTTTTTTTTTTGCATCTCCCGATCTTGGTACAAGATCATTATTTGTCAGATTGTGAGGCCAATAATTCATCATACAGTGCTAGTCGAATTACAATGCGATAAATGTTATCATTAAGCCACGCTATACGTACTTTCAGGGTGATATCTTAATGATTCCTTTGCCCTAGCAGTGTAATTCAGGCCATGGCGATGAACTCGGGCTCTCTCCGGGAAGGACATAACTGTCATGCATATCGCCCTGACCCTGGCCGTGATATCACCCCTGTCTCACATCATCTCTTTTCATCGGTTACTCCTGTACAGAAATGACAGTATCTGGCAGCCAGAGCACGCACTACTCAGCTTGCCTTTGGTCTCTAGAAGGAAACCGTTGCCGTCACCTGCTATTTATACCAGGACCAGCCAAGACTTGGCCTATGAGCCTGAGCTGTTTGATCTTCAATGTCTAGAGTGTTGCAGTTTTTAAGCGAGGTTCTCAGACAGTCAATCTGAGTCCACGAACACTGTTTGGATAAATTTCTCTGTACTTGATTCCGCGAATTTCAAAACAAGATGAGGAATTCCTGGTGGTTCCCCTGTGGCAGGGAAGGGTAAATTCAGGCAGAGTAATAGTGACAGTTGACTCACTAGTTAGTGGAGACAGGCAGGAGACACTGTGGTCACAAAAAAGACACAAGGATGGGGTGTTGCCTCACGGGTGCTAGCGTCCAGGGTGTATAGGTGCAGCTGCAGGATATTGTCAAAGGGAAGAATAAAAATCCAGAGTTCCTGGTGCAAATTGGCACCGATGTCATTGTCACAAAATGAGATGAGATCCTACATATTGAATGTATACAGTTAGGAAGGAGGCCTCCTTTCATCTGTCACCGATGTACACATCGGACTGTACTTTTTGGCCAAGGAACACACCATCCAACTTGCCTTTAGTCACTTAAAGGAAACCGGTACAGTGAGAAATAAGGGATAATTCCAGTTCCACTCAAGGCAGGACACAATGGCAGTACCGCAAATTGTGAGTAAAATCACGTCTCCAGCAAAATATTCCCACCCAGCCACAATTTGACAACTTCACTGGTCCAGGGATCATTGCGAGTTGCTTCAGGAATCAGCACTGGCTCCAGCTGCTCGTCATCCTAGGCAAACATGTACTCAGCCTCTGCAGGACATATCTGTCATGGATATGGCCCTGACTCTGTCCACGGTAACTTCCCTGTCTGATATCGTCTTTTTACTCCTATCTCTCATGTACACTAAGGCTTATCTCAGGGCCAGCGAATGCACCTTGTTCCGAATGCCTTTGTTCTCTGGAAGAAAACCGGTATGGTCATTTTCTATTTGGCCATCAGACCGAGTCCACAAATACTTTTGGAAACTTTTGCCTGCACATGATTACATTATTTTTAAAGTTCAAAATCAGATGAAGAAACCCTGGTGGATCCCCTGTGGCAGGGAAAGTTATCCTGCAGTCTTTTTCGCGGCCACAGGATCTCCTGTTTGTACGGTACAAACAGGAGATACTGTGGCCTCAGAAGAGACTCCGGTGTGCCTTGTTACCTCCCGGGTGCTTGGTCCACATGTTTCAGAGCAGCTGCAGTATATTCTGCAGGGGAACCGTGAACAGCCAGAGGTCGTGGTACATATCAGCATCAAAGTCTTTGTCAGAAAAGTGGAAGAAGTTCTACAGACTGAGTATAAAGAGTTAGTAAGTAGGACGAAGAGAAGGTCCTCTAAGGTAGTAATTTCTGGATTATCCCCTGTGCCATGGGCGGCTGCATGTAGGATTAGGATGATAACAGAAATAAACGAGGGACAATGGAGATGGTGGAGGGGGCAGTGTTTCAAGGTTGGATCATTGGAACCTTTGTTATGGACAAGTTGTGACCTTTTGTAGAGGGACGTGTTGCACCTGAACTGGAGGGGAAGTAATATGGTAGCCGGGAGGTTTGCCAATGCTACTCTTGAGGGTCTAAACTCGTCAAGATGAAGCCACACTCAGGTTGGAAGAAAAACACCTTATATACTGGCTGGGTAGCCTCCAAACCAATGGCATTAACATTGAATTTTCTAACTTCCGTTAAAGTTCCTCCTCCCTTTCTTACCCCATCCCTGATGTATTTAGTTTCCTTACCCCCTAGTTTTTCTCTCTTTCTCTGCCCATCACTCTGCTTATTGTCCATCTCCCTCTGGTGCCCCCCTTCCCCTTTCTTTCTCCCTAGGCCTCAGGTCCCATGATCCTTTCCCTTCTCCAACTCTGTATACCTTTTGCCAATCACCTTTCCGGCTCTCAACTTCCCCCCACCCACTCCGGTCTTCTCCTATCATTTCGCATTTCCCCCTGCCCCTCTTAATTTCAAATCTCTTACTATCTTTACTTTCAGTTAGTCCTGACGAAGGGTCTCGGCCAGAAACGTCGACAGTGCTTCTCCTTATAGATGCTGCCTGGCATGCTGCGTTCCACCAGCATTTTGGGTGCGTTGCTTGAACTTCCAACATTTGCAGATTTCTTGGTGTCAGATTTATAAAATGTATTTTATTTTCGGGAATAGATTGTAGAAGTTAATGGAACCTCGTGTTTGGACGTAAAGTCTCCTCGGTATGCCTGAGAACGTCGTTACTTTTAAAATGCCTCACAAGTGTATAATCGCAAACATACAGACACACACAGACACACACACACACACACACACACACACACACACACACACACACACGCAACATTCACATCAGACCGACTTCACAGAGGAGTTGCACTGCTGAAGCCTGATGGGCTCATTACTCAGTGGTTAAATGATCGACACCTCTTCTGCTCTAACTGCTGTGGGAAGCAGCAATTTTCCTTTATTGTATACAGCTGCCCTATAAAGCAAGTATACAAGTATACAAGTCAACTCTCCGCATTTCAATTGACGTGATATTTGTAAGCTCTCTGTTTTTTTGAATTCTGTAAAGTTCTTTTTTTGATTGGAAAGATTACCCACACTGTATATAACTTTAACTAAATGCAATCTATTCTCTGTATAATAGAAGCAACGTACACAAAATACTGGAGCAACTCAGCAGGCCAGGGCGTCATCTATGGAAGAGACCGAAAGGTCAAATGTAAACATTTCCAGCGTTGCAGCCTGGCCCGCTGAGTTCCACCAGGATTTGGTGGGTGTTGCTTGAATTCGAGCATCTTCAGATACTAACATGTTCGTGATTGGTCATCTCTGCAGAACACAACCGTGTTCTTATGCAATATATCATCTGTGGAAACGCGCAGCGCGTCAACCGGGAAAAAAAGAAAAATAAGCTACTTTCCAGTTTCAGACAAGGCAGACGGAGAAGCTCCTGTTAAGAAAAGTCGCTGACCACGTGTGACAAATTGAGTGACTGTGGCATTTAGCATCAGGCCATTATTTTATTTCATGTGTTAGGTGTTGTGAACAACAGATCTGTGAGCGTCGACCAGCGCGGCAGATAATAATCCTGGAAGGAATTCAAGATATATAAACTGACTCTAAACGACAGATCGCTGACGCGCGAAGATGGGGATTTCTGCCAACAAAAGGATCAGAGGCACACAAAAGAAAAATGCTGGATGAATTCAGCACATCAGGCAGCATCCATGGAGAAGAATAGATAGTTGAGGTTTCAGGCCGAGACATTTTATCAAAAAAGGTAAGGAAGTTCGAAGAAACAAGAGGGAGATGGTGGTTGGAGTGGAAGCTGTACAAGCTACTGCAACGTAACAGATAAAGTTAGATGGAGGGAGAAGGAGTGTGGATTGGAGAATGGCAGGAAGTGATAAGTTAGGAAGTGATATGTGGAAAAGGCAAAGTTTTCACGAAGAAGGAATTAAGACAGGAAATCAAAGCGGACCAAGGAAAAAAGGGGAGGAGGGAGAGACGGGAGAAGAGATAGGCAGGCGACGAGAAGAAATGAAGCGAGCAGGAATGAGGAATTGGGAATGAAACAAAAATAGTAGTAAGAAGCGGTATAATAAAGGGTTAAAAAATAACTTTCATCCCGTCAGGTTGAAGACCCCCACTCAAGCGGAATATATGGTGCTGCTCCTCGAACCTGAGATTTGTCTCAACGTGCCATTAGAGGACGGTATGTACCGAAAGGTCAGAATGAGAATGGGTAATAGGATTAACATGGTTGACCATTAGGAAATCCTGCACATGATTGATGGATGAAGGAGATCGACAAAGTGGTCTCTGAATCTATGTCGGGTGTCACCGATAGCCGCACCGGGACGAGCGATACATAGGATGACCCAGGCGGATTCGCGGTTGAAGTGTTGCCTCACCTGAAACGTCAGAACAGCGTGCGTAGGTGCAGAATATTCCTCTTGCAATGGAGGAAAATGGGAGCTTAGGACAGAATTGACGAAGGAATCACAGAGAGTAGGCCCTGTAGAAAGCGGGGAGTGGGTAGGAGAGATAAAGATGCAATTGGTGTTAAAATCCCGTTGATTATGGCAGAATGTCGTGCTCGGTGCGGAGGCGCATGGAGTGGTAGGTAAGGACAAGAGGAACTGTATCCCTGCTGGGGAGGCGGGAAAATGTGTTGTGGTCGGATGACTATGAAATTGAGTAGATACAAGTGAACCTAGCGTCAGTGATAGAGGAAGGGTCACACCATTCCATGAAGAACGATCCGGAGCGACAGTGACATCAATAACATACTGGCCGGGTCCATGTCCAACAAACTCGGTTAATCAGTTCCTCGGAGAATAAGACCTGATGGTGACTGTTCTTCTCACTACCGGACAACGAGGGCAGATTACCGGCATCACCCCGGCCTGTGCTTTAAGCAAGGACTGGACGAGTAGAAAGGCAATCCCGGAATATCTCTGTCCACAGAGAAAAAGTCTATCATCGGTTTCAGATATCCAACGGTTTCCGTTAACCTACAAATATCCGATTAACAGATCACCCTATCGCATTGGTTCCCGTTCGCAAAATAGTTAGTATACCAGCTTGTCAAGAGAGTTACTTAGTTAGTCTTCTGTTATCTTCCTTGAGGAATACAGCAAAAGAAGATAGACTGCTCACCAGGACAAGATGTGGTGAATCGTAGGCTTCTTGAAATGGTGGCTGAGCAGGTCTGGGAGGCATTTCTCACGGTCTTTGTGGTAAATATGTTGAATTTGTTACCACAGGCAACTGTGGAGACCAGGTCGTTGGGTGCATTTAAGGCAGAGATCGAGCGCTACTTGTTTAGTCACGGCATCAAATATTACGTGGAGATTGCAGGGCAGTGGGGCTGACGTGGGGAAGAAAAGGGGATCAGCCATGATTTATTTCTACTCCAGTTTTAAGTTCTTATGGTCTTAAAATATACTGAGCCGAAATGCCAGAAATGAGCCAATGGACGAAGATTGCCCTTTATTTCTGGCACACGGATCAGAAATACACATAGAAAATGCTGAAGGAAATCAGCCGGTCAGGCAACATCCATGGAGAGGAAGAAATACCTGAAGTTTCGAGTCGAGACCCTTCATCGTGACCGGAAAGGAAGGCAGGAGAAATCGGAGGAAGAATAGTGTGGAGAGGAAACAGTTCAATTTAGCAGGAGATAGGTGAAGAGAGCTGGGGTGGGAGGACAGGAGAGTGGGATGAAATGAAAAGCTGGGATTTAATAGGCCGATAAGGTGAGGTTGAAGAAAAAGGGATTGGAATAGGAGAAAGGAATGAACCATAGGAAAAAGAGAAGGAAGGGGAGAATAGAGGGGCGATAGACAGGCGGCGAGCGGGGGGAGGCGAGGGAATCCAAATGGAGGAAAAATAAAAGGGAGGGAGGGGGACGGGAAATATCACCAGAATAAGGATATCTATCTGTGCCATAAGGTTGAAGACTACTCAAACCGAATATGAGCTATTGCTCCTCCAACCTGAGGATTGCCTCATCTTGGCATTAGAGGCGGGAATGCACAAACATTTTTTGGATGAATGAAAAATGGTATGAACAAGCAGTGGGAAATCCTTCACTTCCGGATGCAGCGAAGGAGTTTGACAAAGAGTTGCTGTAAACTATGCAGAGTCTTCCAATGCGGGGATGGCCGCTCCGGGGATACCGAATAAAGTAGTTTTCTCCGACAGATATAACCATATAACCATATAACAATCACAGCATGGTAACAGGCCATCTCGGCCCTCCTGTTCCGTGCAGAATTCTTAATCTCACCTAGTCCCACCTACTCACACTCAGCCCATAACCTTCCACTCCTTTTCTGTCCATATACCTATCCAATTTTATCTTAAATGACACAACTGAACTGGCCTCTACTACTTCTACAAGAAGCTCATTCCACACAGCTATCACTCTCTGAGTAAAGAAATACCCCCTCGTGTTTCCCTTAAACTTCTGCCCCCTAGCTCTCAAACCATGTCCTCTCGTTTTAATCTCCCCTGCTCTCAATGGAAACAGGCTATTCACGTCAACTCTATCTATCCCTCTCAAAATTTTAAATACCTCGATCAAATCCCCCCGCAACCTTCTACGCTCCAATGAATAGAGACCTAATTGTTCAACATTTCTCTGTAACTTAAGTGCTAAAACCCAGGTAACATCCTGGTAAATCGTTTCTGCACGGTTTCTAATTTATTGATATATTTCCTATAATTTGGTGACCAGAACTGAACACAATATTCCAAATTTGGCCTTACCAATGCCTTGTACAATTTTTGTACATATGCGCGGTAGAAGTGTGGTCTGTCCTGGAAGGACTGTTTGGGCGCCTGACTTGTGTAAGGCAGGTGCAGTAAATATTCCGCATGGAGAGATAAGTGCAAGGAATGAATATGGTGGGTAGGGACGAATTGTTGAATACATCATGTAGAGAGAGGGCAATGAAGAAACCTAAGAGTGGTTAGGGAGTGGGGCAATGTAAAGATGCAGCTGGTGATAAGATCCGGTTGAGGATGGCGGAAGTGATAGAGACTGGCTTGCTAGATACGGACACTCATGATTGGCAGGCAATGACAAGAGGAACTGTATCTCTGTGATGGAGGCGGAAAGTTGTGTTGAGGACGCATGGCCGTGTAATTGAGGGGAAGCGAGTGAGAAAAGCACGCATTGAGGAAGGAGCCTGAGGGAGGCTGGAATCACGACCATACTCCTTCGGTCTATGTCCTTCAAAATGCTCCTGCATTAATTACTCAGATTTTAAATCCTGTTGTTTATCTTACTGACAGAGAATAAGGACGGTATTGGGGCTTCCCTCTTCCCATGCTTGACGCAAGAATCAGAAAGGAATCCCGGAACATCTCCGTTCACAGAGGAAGAAGTGTAGGTCTGTTCAGGATCGCTTTGAATTAACCAGCAGAGTTCGGAGAGATCTTGTGAGCGCCTCCCCCATCCGCCTATACCGGGATATCCGATTAATAGATCTCCTTTTCGCATTGGTTTCTGGTTTGTTATGTGGTTAGAATTCCAGCATGTCACGGGGTTGCTTCAAGAGGCAGTGTAGACAAAAATAAGAATCGGTTGATGTTGTGTACTTGGATTTTCAGAATGCCTTTGACAAGTTGCCGCACATGAAGCTGCTTAACAACCTACAAGCACATGTACTACTGAAAATATTCTGACATGGGCAATCGGTGGCAAGTTGCAGGAAGCAAAGTGTGGGAAAAGAAGGGAGACTTTTCTGGTTGGCGGCCAGTGACTATTCGTGCTCCACGGGTGTATTAGTCATGACAATTCCCTCTACGCTAAATGTCAATGATTTGATTGATGGGATTTATGGCTCTGTTGCAAAGTTTATACAGGATATAAAGAGAGATGGAGGAGCAGTAAGTTTCTGTGAAGCAGAGAAGCTGCTGAAGGGCTCATACAGATAAGAAAACAAACTGAGAGCGCAAATAGGCTTGAGAGTCCTTCTACAGGATTCCATAAATGACCATTTGCAGGGGAGTCAGTGGTGAGGATGGTAAATATGATTTTAGCATTAATTTCAATAGGATCAGAATTTTAAAAGCAACGATATAATGTTGAGACATTATAAAATAAAAAGAAGGTTCTGATGTTGGGGGGGGGGGGCTCCTAGGAGGTTCATGAAAATAATTCAAGGATTGAATGAAAAGAGTTTGATAGTTTTGGGGCTGATGAACAGGAATTCAGAAGAATGAGCAGTAACTTAACTAAAAGCGATAGAATGATGATTGGACTTCGAAAGGATGCTTCCTATGGTGGACTGAAATTCCATGATATCGGAGTCACAATCCTTCCTTGACAATAATCATAATTCAATCCGTGATGTGTCATCCCCGCTGATCGGTTCCACAGTGAGATCTCGATACGACAGTCGCTTGGAGTTCAAATCAAATGACCATATAACAGCACGGAAACAGGCCATATCGACCCTTCTAGTCAATGCCAATCGCTTACTGTCCCCTAGTCCCACCGACTTGCACTCAGCCCATAACCCTCCATTATGTCACTGTCCATGTACCCATGGAACTTTACTTTAAATGACAATATCGAACCTGCCTCTACCACTTCTACTGGCAGCTAGTTCCACACACCTACCACTCTCTGAGTAAAGAAATTCCCCCTCGTGTTAAACTTAAACTTTTGCCCCCAGTCTCTCAACGCATGTCCTCTTGCTTGAATCTCTCCACTCTGAATGGAAATAAATCCTATCCACGTCAACTCTATCTATCCCTCTTAAAATTTTAAACACCTCTATGAAGCCCCCCCTCAAACTTCTCCGCTCCAAAGAATAAAGACCTAACATTTTCTATCTTTCTCTGTAACTTAGGTGCTGAAACCCTGGTAACATTCTAGTAAATCTCCCCCGTACTCTCTCTATTTTGTTGAGCTCTTTCCTATAATTCGGTGACCAGAACTGTACACATTACACCAACTTTGGGCTTGCCAATGATTTGTACAATTTTAACATTACATCCCAACTGCTATGCTCAATGCTCTGATTTATAAAGGCCAGCATACCAAAAGTTTTCTTCACCACCCTATCCATATGTAACTCCACCTTGAGGGAACTATGCCCCATTATTCCTAGATCAGTCTGATGTACTGCAATCTTCAATGTCCTACCATTTACGATGTGTGTCCTATTTTGATTGTTTCTACCAAAATGTAGCACCTCACACTTATCAGCATTAAACTCCATCTGCCATCTTTCAGCACACACTTCTAAGTGCCCTAAATCTCTCTGCAAGCTTTGAAAACCTACTTCATTTCCCACAGTGCCACCTATCTTAGTATTATCTGCGTACTTACTACTTTAATATAACACCCTATCATCTAGATCATAAATGCATATGACAAACAACATTGGATTCAGTACAGATTCCTGAGGCACATTACTAGTCACCGGCCTCCAACCTGACAAATAGTTATCCACCACTACTCTCTGGCATCTGACATCCAGCCACTGTTGAATCAATTCCTCTGCTTCAATATTAATATCTAACGATTGAACCTTCCTAACTAACCATCCATGCGGAACCTTGTCAAAGGCCTTACTGTAGTCATTATAAACAACATCCACTGCTTTACCCTCGTCAACTTTCCTAGTAACCTCTCAGAAATTTCAATAGAATTTGTCAGATCTTTGTCATCCACCGGCACCATCCCCGTTTCTAATGACATTTGAAATACTTCTGTTAGAGCCCCTGCTATTTCTACAATATTTCCGTCAAGGTCTTGGGGAATATCCTGTCAGGACCCGGAGATATATCCATTTTTATATTCCTGAAAATTGCCAGTACTTCCTTCTCTATAATCGCCATAGTTTTCCCTTGTTTCCCTTTTCTTACAGAATTCAATATCTTTCTCCTTAGTGAATAACGAATAAAAGAAAAATGATCAAAATCTCCCCCATCTCTTTTGACTCCACATGTCGTTGTCCACTCTGATTCTCTAAGGGACAAGTTTTATCCCACACAATCCTTTTGCTATTAATATAACCGTAGAAACCGTTTGGATTTATTTTCATCTTACTTGCCAAAGCAAACTCGTATCTTCTTTTAGCTTTCTTAATTTTTTTCTTAAAATTCTTTTAACATTCTTTATATTCCTCAAGCATTTCATTTACTCCCTGCTGCCTATCTTTATGTAGACCTCGCTCTTTTTTTCCGAAACAAGTTTCCAATATCCTTTGAAAACAATGGCTCTCTCAAACTTTTAGACTTTCCTTTCAACCTAACAGGAATATAAAGTTTCTGTAACCTCAACATTTCACCTTTAATTGACCTCCTTTTCTCTATTACATCCTTCCCACAAAACAAATTATCCCAATCCACTCCTTCTAAATCCTTTCCCATCTCCTCAAAGTTAGCATTTCTCCAATCAAAAATCTTAACCCTGGGTCCAGTCCTATCCTTCTGCATAATAATATTGAAACTAATGGCATTGTGATCACTGGAGCTGAAGTTCTCCTCAACACATACCTCCGTCACCTGACCTATCTCATTCCCTGACAGGACATCCAACGCTGCCTCTACTCTAGTTGGTACCTCTATGTATTGTTGCAAATAATACCCTGCACATATTTTACAAACTCCAATCCAACTAGCCGTTTTATAGTATGCGCTTCCCTATCTATGTGTGCAAAATTCAAATATCCCACAATCACAACCCTGTGCTTACTACAAATATTTGCTAACTCCTTACACATTTTCTCCTCCAAATCTCGCTCCCCTTTATGTAGTCTATAATACAACACTATAAGTGTTACTACACCTTACCCATTCCTCGATTCCTCCCAAATAGCCTTCCTAGACGAGCCCTGTAATCTACCCTGCCAGAGCACCGCTGTAATATCTTCACTGACAAGCAAGGCAACACCTCCCCCTCTTGTCCCTCCGATTTCATCACACCTGAAGCAATGAAATCAAGGAATATTTAGTTACCAATCACACCCCTCCTTCAACCATGTTTCACTAATAGCTACAACATCATATTTCCCGGTATCAATCCACGCTCTAAGGACATCCTCCTATTTTTCCATGCTCGTAGAATTAAAATAAATCAATTTAAGCAATTCCCCACCTCTTCCTCCCTGTTTATCTCTAACGTTGCAAACAACTTTACTATCATCATTTTCTTCCTTCTCCCATACATCTGTTCCTACACTTTGGTTCCCCTCCCCTCCCCCTTGTATCTAGTATAAATGCCCTTCCAAATAATTGTCTCGAAATTCCAAGAATGAAAAACGTTGTTTTCACTTGATTTGCAAATCACTCCCTTTGTTACAAACAGGTACATCATTCCGTTCTTGACCTCCTTTACTGAAATTGCTCTGTATCAGTCCAGAGATACACGTGTTGATGCGGTTACTGAGAAAAGACAACATGAACCTTCATTGCTGTAGTTCGGTTTACTGAAATACCGGTCTGTGTAGGAATAGTTTTCGGCTTGTCAGTTCATCGATTTAACGATATAGGGCGTGCAAAATAATATAAAGTTGGCTCAAAAAGCGAACAACTGAATCATGGATTTTTCCCGTTTGCCAGGTCCGTATCATTGCGATTTCCGCAGCCTTTTTTGAAGTAGCTGTCGAACTCTTTTTGGCGTTATAATCTGTTGGATATTTGAAAGATTGAAGAACAGAATTAAACAAATGGGTAGTAACGGTGTTGTGATGCTGTGATATACCTCGTAAGCTGTCCACAGGGGTGACGTGATGTATTCAGCTGCAGTGACACGACGCCAGTGGTCCACCGCAAAGTAAAATTGAACAGCGTTGGCTCAACACGCTGCAATCACTCTTGCTACCACCACAGTCGCTGTTCTCTCGGTGCAATATCGGTTCCGTAGCTTCTGACAGCAGATGACGACGCAGCAATGCAATGCGAAACCAACCGTCAACCATACGTCACAGTCCTAGTTTGCGATACGCAGGACAAGTAGCACAAAGTAATGAGCAAGAAAATTTGCAAGTAAGTAGATATAATTTATCTTGTCTGATACAATAACAACGCTGACCACCATCAGATTGGCTGACACCATGACACCAAGATAGAATGTGTTGCATTTGGACAGTCCACATTTGTCTAGGGGTCACAATCGCCTTTAAATTAACTGAAAAAAGTTATAAAAATAAACCAATTAATATCAGTAACCGAAGAATGATTGCTATGACTATTTGTGTAGTGTAACTTTTGATCGGGCCAGTGTCTGGAGTCTCTGTCAGGTTAACAGTATAACTTGTACTTAACGATTTGGGTTAAGGACGGACCAATCAACATGATTCTGCATTATTATGCACAATTTATATCTCGCCAGTTTCAAATATCGACGTTCACCATCTGAAGGAAAGCCTAAGGTTCACCACAGGGCGCCCTCAGCGGCTCGGTTAAGTAGAGATGAAAGTGCCGGATCCCACTGCAGGAAGGCGAGGTTATCAAGACTAATTGTCAGGCGTCTTGCGGGCAACGACACAGGTTTTGGAGAGAGATTGGTTTTAATTTCAGACCACATGATGTAATCGCACCTCTTTACATGAGATTATTAAAAATATTTCCATTTAAAAAGAAATTAATTAATGATTACATCGGCCAAAAGCACATGAGTGCATTTCATTGTAAATAGTGAGATAGTTGGAGACAGAGGGGGAGAACTTCTGACCGCGTAGGGCTAACTAGTCAAGAGACTGACAGATCATCAAGGTTAAAGTCAGATGTTACATTCTCCGTTAAGAAGAACTGAGATACCATCGAGGCGTCCAAAATATTGGGTGCCCACGAAGAACGAGACGCCAAAGTTGCGAACGGGTACCGTGAGACTGGCAAAAACAACTTTGCCGAGACAGTCGTAATCAGTGAAACTATCGTGGGACATGAACATGCTCATGGAAAATCAATGCCCGTTATTCATGAATTTGAAATTAATGACCGGACGTTAAGTTAATTGTATCTGTGACATGTTCCGGTCTATCCATTTTGTAAGGACATTTCAACATTTCTGGCAAACATTTGTGTTAAAAAATAGTACATCTTCGTAATATATACTTAGGTTAATATCACATTATTATATATAAATATATCAAATAACTCAATTATCTCATGTAAAATTAAACCATTAAAATTAAACGCGAATTACATTTAGTTACGAAATATATGCCAAAGGTTCTGTTCATCGTCCAATAAATGAAATAAAATTCACAGGACGGCACATAACCTTGGATATCAAGATACAGTTAACCTAAGATGCCGCGTCCCTAATACAAAAACATAATATTACCTGGAACACCGAGGGCTGCAAGAACTGGGCAGTATACTCCGACGAAGTTGTAAATTGCAGAATATCCCATTTTCAACCTGAGCAGCGAACAGTTGTACAAGTTGTCCCAACTGCGTGCATGCACTGATTCAAGTGTTTTATACACCAGTCGGAACCACGATTAAATCAGTTAATGTTCCCATTGGTCTCATTAGACACAATCCACTGAACCAAAACGCTGTGTCAACAAATTTTACTCGTTGTGTCATCCCTCATACGTAGCTCTTCAAGGTGAATTAGGAATTTCATTTTATGTTTGCATGACGCATTTTCCGTGCAGAGAGTCAGTGCAATTCTTTTTCGCAATGACTGAATCTTTAAACATACTTTCTATCATTGTACTTTACTTAACTTTTTTTCTGGAAAACAAACGCTCTCTCCTTATAACAGCGCTCATTATAACATTGATCGTAGCAGGTGGACCAATAAGATGAAGCGTGGTGAATGTACGTGGAAAGTGCGATAAGCGATCCTGGGAGTGGATGGTTTAGTCGCAGCCTTGTATTTCCAGAGCCGTTCCTGCTTCAGGCGAAAGCATGAGCCCGTTAGATGTTCAAAAAAAAGTCATTGTGTGCCCGAATATCTCAGGATTTCATTAAGTCCCACAAATTTGAATACCCTCTGAAGCACATATTCACCACTCACAGTTTAAGGAAAGCCCTCCTCGTCAATATTCTAAACAGACAACCATTTGCCCTGTGCCATCAAGACCAGATAGCGAATGACGCGCGCCGCTTGCGTGCCTTCGTAATAGAGGCACTGGAGGAGTTGGACTATCTCGTTATTGTTGTGCAAGTTATTAATTTGGTCGTACTTCGATCACCATGTTCAGATATAGTCAGCGCACTGGAGAATGGATGGAATTAATCTGTAGATGGTGCACTATAGTTGCACACGGAGTTTGCCTGGACTGGAGGGCTTGTGTCGCAAGGAAAAAAAAAAAGAGTGCGCGGGGTTTGTTTTTCATGTTGGTTAAGGGCTGAGGGGAGAATTGAGAGAATCTTATCACAAACGAAAGACAAGGCGGTGGAAGACAATCAACAACATCTCTTTCCCGGTTACAAATGTCCATTACTACAAGCGACAACTGTTAGGTGGCAGAGTGGGTAAGATCAAATATGTACAGGGTGACATTATTTCCTTACGTTGAGAGTGGTCAGTGCCTGGCACGGACTGCCATGAGAATGGTGGAAGCATTTGCAATCGTGGCATTTAAGAGCTTTCATATAGGCACATAAATATGCAGGAAAAGGAGCGACATGGATCACACACAAGCTAAAGAGACTTGGTTTTATTTGGCATTGTATTCAGCACAGACATCCTGAGCCGAAGTGCTATTCATGGGCCATAGTTCTGCGTTCACTGTGAGCAGTAATGATGCGAGCCAAGGACGCACAGAGCTTCATCTTTGGCGATGGGAGAGACTGCAGAATGGTACGTTACCTCACTGGTGCCAGAGCTAAGCATGACTCCGAGCAGGCTCACGCAGAGTGAGCAGCCAGATGTCGTGGCCTTAATGGATTTAAATGAAGGAAAAGTAGAGGGAGTGGTAGAGGGGAAGGGGAGGGGTATTATTGTGAGGTGGACTGGGAAAGTGAGGTGGGAAGGAGAGGGAGAGATGCAGGTAGTGAGATGGAGAGAGAGGGAAAGAGAAAGAGTCCATCATGTTCATTCTTTGTTTCGTGGCTATCTGGAGAAAACAAATTTGGATATGCACACATATTTTAATAAAAAAATGAAACTTGGAACCTTTGGGAATTGTAGTTATTGGGATCTGCTAAAGTGTAACATGGGCCAATATCAATAAGGTGTTATATCTGAATGCAGGCAGTTTATGGAATGAGGAAGGTGATCTGGTGGCGCAGTTAGAGATTAAATGAATAATACCGTGGCCATCTCTGAGTTATGACTGAAGTAGATCATAATTTAGAGCCTAACATCCAATGATACACATCTGTACGAAAGATAAAGGTTGGTAGGCAAATGGTACAGGATAGATCTCGAAGTTAAAAAAAATCGAATCCTTCTAAAGAGGTAACATAGGATGAGCAGATATAGAATCTTCAAAGGAAGGGATTAGAAACTGAAAGGATTGAAACTTGATGGGAGTGAAAAACAGAACTCCAAACAGGCCAGGAATTGGGATACAAATTAGAACAGGACAGCTAAAAAGGACGTGCAAATACTGACATTACAATAGGCATGGGAGATTTCAATGTGCAGGTAGCAAGTGGCAAATGAAATACAAAGTTGGAAAACGCACTTTGGTAGAAGAGATCAATATGCAGACAATTTTCTGAACGGGAAGAATATCCAAAACTATGAAATTCAAACGGACTTTGGAGTCGTTGTGCAAATCAAACTAAAGGTTAACTTGCAGTTTGATTCCGGATTGAGGAAGGCAAATACAAAGTTGCCAATCATTTCAACATGTCTAGAATATAAGAGGAGAGATATGACACTGAGGCTTCAGAAGATATTGCTTAAGCTTCTCCGTGAAAATTGTGAACAGTTTGGAGCTCATTATCTGAGAATAATGTTCTGCTGGCTTTGGAGATGGTTCAGAGTAGGTTCAAAAGGAAGATACCGGGAGTGAAAGGGTTTCATATGAGGAACCTTTGATGACAGTGTGTCCGTACTCGCTGGAATGCAAAAAGATGACGTGCAATCTCTTTGAAAAAAATCGAGTTTTGGAGGGTCCAGAATGAGTGGATGTAGGAAGGATGTTTCCCATCCTGATGGAGTCTAGCACAAGAGGGCCCATCCTTTACGCAGACTGGTATCCATTTAAATCAGAGAGGCGGAGAAATGTCTTTGGCCAGAGGCTGATAAATTGGGGATTTTTTTTTTACCGCAGGCAGCTGTGCAGGTCAGGACGCTAAGTGTACTTAAGGCAGAGATTGATACGTTCTAATTTGGCCAAAACATCAAACTTTTTTAGAAGAAGTCCTGGGACTGGGGCTGACGAAGGGAATTAAGAAAGGCATCAGCCAGAATGTATTGGCGGAACAGACTTGATGGGCTGAATGGCCGAATTCTGCCCCCGTGTTTTATGGTCTTCTGGTTCATTATATATACTTACTGAGGCAAAATGCGACGATGGACAATTCTCGCACAGGGATCAGTGGGAAGCACACACAATTCTAGAGAATCTGAGCACGTCAGGGAGCGAATATGCAGCGGAATAATGAGTTGACGTATCCAGTCGAGACACTTCATTACGAACGCAATAGAAGTGGGGAGAAACCGGAGGAATAAAGTAACTGGAGGGAAAGAAGTAAAAAGTAGGAAGTGATAGGTGAAAAAGAGTTGAGGGGAGAATGAGGAATTGGAGAGTGGGGTGAAATGACTTGCTCGGAGGTAGCACGTGGAAAAAGCAAAGTTTTGGCAACGAACGGATCCAATTGAAGAGGGAGAATCATGGGAGAAAGGAAAGGTGGAGACCATAGAGGTGATGAGCAAGCGACGAGAAGAGAGGATTCAAGAATTAAGAATAGGGTTTTGGGGAAAAGAAAGGAAGAGAGTGGGGAAATCATCGTTTTAAAGAAATCAAGTTCGTCCCGTCAGGTTGAAGAGTACTCAGACATTATATGAGGTATTGCTCCTCCAGCCAGGGAATTGCTTCATCATGGGATTAGAGGAGGGGATGTACCGGTACGTCGGATTTAAAATGGCCTACTAGTGGGAAACCCTGCACAGTACAGATGGAGCAAAGGAGCTCGACAAAGCTGTCCCCCAATCTATTTTGGGTCTCACCAATGTAGAGATGGCCGCACAGGGAGTACAGGATACATTGCATGACCCCGATACTTTGTCTTGCGAAGAGTTCGCTCAACTGGAAGGAAGTTTATTTGCCTGAAGGAGCTTGTGAACGGGCAGGAATTCTCTCGCTTGCAGATTCCAGAATCTTCAATTCCAGAAGGGAAATCGTTGGGTAGGAAGAAAATGTGTAAGTATCACTGAAGTAGTGGTCCCTGCAGAAGGAAGATCGTCATGGGGTTTAGGGTAGTTAAAGATGCGATTAGTGGTTGAAACCTGTTGAAGACGGCGGAAGTTATAGATAATGAAGTGCTGGATGTGGAGTCGAATGGAGAAGTATTTAAGGACAAGAGGAACTCTGTCCTTGTTAGGTAGTAGGGAAGACGCATTCAAGATGGATGGCCGTGAAATTAATGAGAAATGAGTACGCGCAGTATTAATGTCAGTGGACGGGTAAACTCATTCGCTGAAGAAGGATTTAGATGGAGTTTGGAATGATCAACAAACTGCCCAGGTGCATGAACGACAAGTCATTCCCTGCATCAATTACTCAGACATTAAATTCTGTTTGTGAATGCTCTCACTATCAGGCATTGAGAACAGAATGGCGGCGTCTGCTCTGACCCCCGCCTGACGCAAGGAGTGGAGGAATCGAAAAGGAACCCTGAAACATCTCCTTTCTGCGTAGGTACGTTCCAATGAGACATGGAAAGGAACAGTGGTGTACCAAGGCTGTTGTAAATTTAGTCAAAAGGTTAGAAGAGCTTACAAAAGTTTCAAAAGTCTGGTTAATTGTAGGAATCTAGAAGATTATAAGGCGAGCAGGAAGGAGATTAAGGATGAAATTAGGAGAGCCAGAGGAGATCATCAGAAGGCCTTGACGAACAGTATTAATAAAAACCTCAAGGTATTCTACAAGAATTTGAAGAGAATAGGACCAATCAACTGTGACGGAGGAAAAGTGTTTATGGATCCGGAGGAAACAGCAGAGGTACATATTGAATAATTTGCTTCAGTATTCATTACGGAGAAAGTATGTTTGCGTTTGAAGGGATGACTTGCAGCGAAATGAACAGCTTGAGCGTGCAGATATTAATGAAGAGGATGTTCTGGAGCTTTTGGAAAGCATCAAGTTGGATTAGTCACAGGGACCGGAAGGGATGTACCACAGGCTACTGTGGGAAGAGAAGGACGCGATTGCTGAGTCTCTGGCGATGATCTTTGCATTATCAATGATGGCGGGAGAGTTTCCGGAAGTTTGGAGAGTTCCCGATATTGTTCTCTTTTTCAAGAAAGGGAGTAGGGATATCCAGGAAATTAAGGGAAAGTGAATCTTACTTCAATGGTCGGCAAGTTGAAGGAGAAGATCCTGAGAGGCTGGATTTATGAACATTAGGAGAGGCATAATATGATTAGAAATATTCAGCATGGCATTGTCAAAGACCTGATAGAAGTTTTTGAGGATGTGACTAAACACATAGATGAAAGTAAAGCCGTAGTAGTGTATCTGGATTTTAGCAAGGAATTTGATAATATACAACATGCAAGGCTGATTGTGAAAGTAAGGAGGCATGTGATCCTGAAATGACCTGCCCACAGAAGGCAAAGAGTGGTTGCAGACATGTCATGTTCTGCATTCAGGCCAGTGACCAGTGTTGTGCCTCAGTGATCTGTTCTGGGACGCCTACTCTTTGTGATTTTTATGAATGACATGAATGAGGAAGTAGAGGGATGGAATAACAAATTCCCTGATGACACAAAAAAGTTGGGTGTGTTGTGGATTCTGAGGAGATCTGTCAGATGTCCCAGCGGAAAACTGATAGGATGCAAAACTGGGCTGAGAAGTGTCAGGTCGAGTTAAAACCAGATACGTGTGAGGAGGTTCATTTTTGTAGGTCAAATATGATAACAGAATATAGCATTAATGGTAAGACTCCTGGCAGTGTAGAGTATCGGAGGGATCTTGATGACTGAGTCCATGGGCCAATCAAAGCTGCTATGCGAGTTGACTCTGTGGTTGAGAAGGCATATGGTTCATTGGGTTTCATCAATTGTGGGATTGAATTTAAGAGCCGAGAGGAAATGTTGCAACTATATAGGACCCTGGTTAAGCACCACTTCAGGTACTGTGCTCAGTTCTAGTCGCCTCACTACACGAAGGACGTGGAAACCGTAGAAAGAGTGCAGAGCGGTTTTACAAGGAAGTTGCCTGGATCGCGGAGCATGCCTTATAAGAATAGATTGAGTGAACTCGGCCTTTTTCCTTGGAGGGACGGAGGGGGAGAGGTGACTTGATAAAGGTGTACAAGATAATGAGAGGCATTGAGCATGTGGATAGGCAGAGACATTCCCCGTGGGCTGAAATGGCAAGCATGAGAGAGAACAGTTTAAAGGTGCTTGGAAGGAGGTACAGAGCAGATGTCAGTACTAAGATTCTTTATGTATAGTGTGGTGAGTGCGTGGAATGGGAAGCCGGTGGCGGTGGTAGCGTCGGAAATGATAGGGTCTTTTAAGAGACTCCTGGATGGGTACATGGAGCATAGGGATATCGAGGACTATAGATAAAGCCTAGGTAGTTATAAGGTAGGGACATGTTCGGCACAGATTTGTGGGCCGGTGGCCCTGTTTCTATGTTTCTATCTTTCACGGAGGAAAACGTGTATGCCTATTAAGCGTCGGTTTCAGTTAAAAAGGGAAAACATCGGTATGAACCTGTGAGCCAGACAACTGATTGACAAAACCACTTTCCCATTGGTTTCCGGATCGGAATGTGATTTATATTAAACCCCGTCTCGGAGGTTGTTTATTTAGTCCAGTGTAATCTTCATTAGTTCATACCACAAAAGAGAGATTCGAAAGATAAATAATTCACCTGGACCAGGTAGTGTATATTCCAGGTTTCTGGAAGTGGTGACCGAAGTGATCGCAGAGACCTTTCAATGATCACTTGATTTTGCAATGGCTTTGGAAGACTTGAAGATTGCAAATGTCATTCTGCTCTTGAAGGAGGGAGAGGGGCAACTATAGCTTACTTACATTGATATCAATAGTTTGGAAGATATTAGCGTCGATCATTAAGTACGAGGACAGAATGAACTTGAGGCACATGAGAGGGCATGCCGTAGTCAGCATTTTCCTCTGGGGAAAATCTTGCCTGACAAATCCTTTCGAATTCCTTGAAGAAATAACAAACAGTTTAGACAAAATAGTAGGTTGGCTTCCCTTCGTCCACTATCAACTCTGCCCTCCATCGCGACTCCCGTATTTCACGCACCTCTGCCCTCAACCCATCCCCCCGCCAGCCCACTAGGGATAGAGTCCCTCTGGTCCTCACCTATCACCTTACCAGCCTACAGATCCAACGCATAAACCTCCGCAACTTCCGCCACCTCCAACGTGATCCCACCACCAGCCACATCTTCACCTCACCCCACTCTCGGCTTCCCGCAGGGATCGTTCCCTACGCGACGCCCTTGTCCATTCATCCCCCTCATCCCTCCCCACGGACCTCACTCCGGGCACTCATCCGTGCAAACGGAAGTAATGCTACACCTGCCCCCGCACTTCTTCCCTCACCACCATCTCAGGCCCCAAACAGTCCTTTCAGCTGAGGCACCACTTCACCTGCGAGTCAACTGGGGTGATATACCGTATCCGGTGCTCCCGATGCGGCCATTTATACATTGGGGAGATCCGCCGCAGACTAGGAGAACATTTCGCCAAACACCGGCGCTCGGTCCTCCAGCAGTGACGGTATCTCCCTGTGGCCACACACTTCAATTCCACAGACCACTCCCACTCCGACATGTCTGTCCATGGCCTCCTCTACCGTCAAGATGAGGCCCCACGCAGGTCGATGGAACAATACCTTATCTCCCGCCGGCATGAGCATCCAACTCACTGACCTCCGTTGATACCCCTGCCCCCCACCTTTACCCACATCCTTATCTATTATTTTAATCTGTTTCTCTTTCTCTCTCTTTTTCCACACTCACTATAATCTCTCCTCCCAGCCCTATTTTTCTTTCCCTTATATTTTCCATAATTCTGCGCCTTCCCCCAGCCTACTTCCCTCCAGCCTATCACTTCCCAGTTCTCTACTTTATCCCTCCACACACTTCTTATCCCCGCCCCCTGACCATCCCATGTTACTTCACTCCTGAGGAAGAGTTTCGGCCCGAAACGTCGTCAGTACCTCCTCCCATAGATGCTGTCTGATCTGTTGAGTTCTGCCAGCATTTCGTTTATTTTTTTAGACAAAGTAGTATATTCTGTATACTATGCATAGCATAGTGTATTTGGATTTTCAGAATGCCTATGACAAGATTGCTAACATAAGGTTGCTTAACAAGCTCCGAGCACATGTACTACAGAAAAGATACAGACATTGACAAAACAAAGCAAAGTCATTTGAACAGGATGCAAAGTTTGGGAGAAGCTGGCCTTATCTGATTGGCTGCTGGTGACCTGTGATGTTCCACAGGGGTCTGTGTTGGGACCGTTCCTTTTCACGTTATATGTCAGTGATTTGGATCAGCGAATTGATTGTTTTGTTGCAAATTCTTACGATTTCTGGAAGAACAGGTAGCTTTCATGCAGTAGAGAGGGTGCTGAATGACATAGACAGGTTAGGAAAATGGGCAACGGAATGGCAGATGGAATACAGATTCGCGAAATGTATGACCATTCAGTTTTGTGGAATAAATGAAATGGTTGATTATTTTCAAAATCAAACACAATACAAATAACTGAGGCACTAAAGAATTTGGGAGTCCTTGTGCGGGATCTCCTTAACTTTAAATTGCAAGTTCAGTCTGTATGAGAAAAGGCAAATGCGGTATTAGGAATCCTTTCAAGAAGATTGGAATGTAAAACGATGGATGCAATGTTGTGACTTCTTAATGCACTGGTGAGGCCTCACTAGGTGCATTGTGAGCAGGTTTTGGTCCCTTATCTCGGAATGGATATGCTGAAACCGGAGAGTGCTTACAGGAATTTCACCAAATTGATTCCAGGTTTGAATGGCTTATCTTATGCATAGTGCTTGGTTGTTCAAGCGTTATATTTTCAGGAATTCAGCAGAATGAGGTGTAACGTCATTGACACGTATCGAATGATGAAAGTCCATGATGGAGTGGATGTAGATAGGATGTTTCCTGTGGTAGCCATGGCAATGACCGGAAGACATAAACTCAGAATTGAGGGGCGTGGGTTATGAACGGATTTGAGGAGGAATTTCTTCAATTAGAGAGCGGTGAATCTGTGGCATTCTGTGCCACAGGCAGCAGATGCAGTCTTCATTATATTTTCGGCAGCGGTTGATAAATTTTTGATTTATGGGATGAATTATACAGTGATAGGACAGGAGATTTATCTGAGAGAATCCATGAGGAAATGGCGGAAGAGATTCGATGAAAAAGATCACGGAATTCTGCTCCTCAGCCTCAGGGTCTTATGGATAAGTTTAGGGGATCAGAATTCTAGCTTTTATAACAAAACTTTACATCAGACGAGTAGCTCGCTATAATTTACATCAAAGCGGTCAGCATTACCGTAGAGCAATTACCAAATCCCGGAAGATCACCTCACATTCGTAACTGGTAAATATAAAGTTTCCCTTGCAACTTCGCCATTCCCGGTGCGGACATACTACTGTGAGGGGGAGATCAAACAAATAATGTTACAACTATTAATTGAGGTTACCGACCACTGCTGACACTCAGAAATAATAAACTTACACAAAAATGCCATAAACAGATCGAAAAATATTTTTCGGATTATGCAGGTATTTATTTTTATATATTACGCATGTTGTATATCATGCGGAGATTTTATCAACAGTGTGATTACTGAAGGAATGCTATAACGCTCAGATAGCTGGCAATCGACCATAGACGGTAATTTAATGATATCCCAGTCCATTATCTTCCCATGAAGATAATAACAACTTAACAACAGTTAATTTATTTTCGCGATCGATTGTACCGTTAAATCCTGAAAAGTGGTCGCTTATAGCTCAAATCAAATAACGTACCACATAATTGTTTTGAATTTGTAGGAAGGTATAATAGTGTTTGCATTTTATTTGCAAATCATCCCCGTTGCTGCAAATAGATAATTCAGTCCATATTTCAGCTCCTCTCTGAACTTTCTCTGTGTCAGTCCATAAATACACGTGTTGGTACAGGTACTGAGAGACGATAACATGTAGGCACACACCTGGAAGATATAGGTCGGTTTGCTGAAATATCTGTCAGTAAAGAAATAATTTTCGATTTGCCAGTTCATGGAAAATATGACATAGGGCATCCAGAATAATATAAAATTGGCTGAAAGAGCGAACAGCAGAATCATTGACTTTCTGCGGTTTGCCACCTCTGGATCATCACGACTTTCGCTGCTTTTTCGAAGGCTCTGGCGAACTCTATTTGCCGCTATAATCTGTTTAACGGTTAAAACATTGAATAGCAGAATTAAACAGATTGGTAGTAACGGTGTCGTGATGCTGTCAAATACCTGGTAGGCTTTCCATAGGGGCGACGTGTAGTATTCAGCTACGGGGACACAAATCCAACGATCCACTGCAAAGTAAAACGGAATGGCCTGGGCACAACACGCTGCACTCACTGTTGCCACCACCACAGCCGCTGTTCTCTCGGTGCAATACCGGTTCCGCAGCTTCGGACAGCAGATGGCGACGCAGCGATCGAAAGTGAAAGCAACCGTGAACCAGATGGAACAGTCCCAGGTTGCGAGACTCAGTAAAAGTATCAGAGAACAAGCCGGAGTGACGAGCAAGACATTCGCATACAAATAAATATAATTTATCCTCTCCAATATAATAACAACGATGACCATCATTAGATCAGCTGCCGCCATAGCCACCAGGTAGAGAGTGATGCATCTAGACAGACCGCATTTCCCGCGGGACAAGATCACAATCGCCGTCAAATTAACTGAAATAAACACAGAACATAGAACATAGAATAGTACTTCACAGTAGAGGCCTTTCGGCCCATAATGTTGTGACAACCCTTAAGCCCTGCCTCCCACATATCCCCCCACCTTAAATTCCTCCATATACCTGTCTAGTAGTCTCTTAAATTTCACTAGTGTATCTGTATCCACTAAGCTTTCTTAACTACCTGCCAAGCAGTGCGGCAACCTTCAGGGATCTGTGGACATGTAACCCCTGATCCCTCAGCTCGTCCTCAATACCAAGTTTCCTGCCATTTACCTTGTACTCTGCTTTGGAGTTTGTCCTCCCAAAGTGAACCACTTCACACTTCTGCGTGTTGAACTCCATCTGCCACTTCTCAGCACACTTCTGCATCCTATCAATGTCTCTCTGCAACCTTCGACAATCCTCCACAGTATCCACAGCATCACCAACCTTTGTCTGCAAACTTGCCAGCCCACACTTCTACCCCTACATCCACGTCGAGAATAAAAATAAAGAAAAGGTGTCCCAGAACCGATTCTTGTGGGATACCACTAGTCACAACGGCCTTATTCGAAAGTACTCCCTTCACCACGACCCTCTGCTTTCTGCAGGCAAAGTAATTCTGAAATCATTGGGGCAACTTACTGGATCTCATGCCATCTAACTTTCTGAATAAGCCTTATCAAATGCATTACTGAATCCATGCAGTTCAAATCCACTGCAATACCCTCATCTATATGCCTGGTCATCTCCTCAAAGAAGTCTAACCGGTTTGTTAGACACTATCTGCCCTTCGCAAAGCCATGCTGACTGAACCTGACCAGGCTATGATTGTCTAAATGCCCCTAAATTCTGTCTCCAGGAATGTTTTCGAACAGCTTTCCCACCAAAGACGTAAGGCTCACTGGTCTATATATACCAAGCATATCCCTACTAACTGTTTTGAACAAGAGGACAAATTCGCCTCCCTCCAATCTTCCGGTATTATTCCCGTGGAAACGAGGACATAATGATTCAAGCCAGAGGTTGTCATAAGGGGGCGTGAGACTGGATCCAAATGCAGGACGCTGGCACTGAAGTACTAGGGGCAGGACGGGAACAACTAAACGATAGACAAGATGCGTTGACTGCGGTGTGCCTGAGGGACGTGACGTTTAAGATGATTCTGGAGTTCCTGGAGAGTATTAGCGTTCAGGCAAGGAGGATCCCAGAGTTCAGGCACGGCAGGATCGCCGAGTTCAGGCACGGCAGGATCGCTGAGTTCAGGCAAGGAGGATCCCGGAGTTCAGGCAAGGCAGGAGCTTGGAGTTCAGGCAAGGAGGATCCCGGAGTTCAGGCAAGGAGGATCCCGGAGTTCAGGCAAGGAGGATCCCGGAGTTCAGGCAAGGAGGATCCCGGAGTTCAGGCAAGGAGGATCCCGGAGTTCAGGCAAGGCAGGAGCTTGGAGTTCAGGCAAGGAGGATCCCGGAGTTCAGGCACGGCAGAAGCTTGGCGTTCAGGCACGGCAGGATCGCCGAGTTCAGGCACGGCAGGATCACGGAGTTCAGGCAAGGAGGATCCCGGAGTTCAGGCAAGGAGAATCCCGGAGTTCAGGCAAGGAGGATCCCGGAGTTCAGGCAAGGAGGATCCCGGAGTTCAGGCAAGGAGGATCCCGGAGTTCAGGCATGGCAGAAGCTTGGCGTTTAGGCACGGCAGGATCGCGGAGTACAGGCACGGCAGGATCGCCGAGTTCAGGCACGGCAGGATCGCCGAGTTCAGGCACGGCAGGATCGCCGAGTTCAGGCACGGCAGGATCGCCGTGTTCAGGCACGGCAGGATCACGGAGTTCTGGCACGGCAGGATCGCCGAGTTCAGGCACGGCAGGATCGCCGAGTTCAGGCACGGCAGGATCGCCGAGTTCAGGCACGGCAGGATCGCGGAGTTCAGGCACGGCAGGATCGCCGTGTTCAGGCACGGCAGAATCGCGGAGTTCAGGCACGGCAGGATCGCCGAGTTCAGGCACGGCAGGATCACGGAGTTCAGGCAAGGAGGATCCCGGAGTTCAGGCAAGGAGAATCCCGGAGTTCAGGCAAGGAGGATCCCGGAGTTCAGGCAAGGAGGATCCCGGAGTTCAGGCAAGGAGGATCCCGGAGTTCAGGCATGGCAGAAGCTTGGCGTTTAGGCACGGCAGGATCGCGGAGTACAGGCACGGCAGGATCGCCGAGTTCAGGCACGGCAGGATCGCCGAGTTCAGGCACGGCAGGATCGCCGAGTTCAGGCACGGCAGGATCGCCGAGTTCAGGCACGGCAGGATCGCCGAGTTCAGGCACGGCAGGATCGCGGAGTTCAGGCACGGCAGGATCGCCGTGTTCAGGCACGGCAGAATCGCGGAGTTCAGGCACGGCAGGATCACGGAGTTCTGGCACGGCAGGATCGCCGAGTTCAGGCACGGCAGGATCGCGGAGTTCAGGCAAGGAGGATCTTAGAATTCAAGCAGTGTCTGGAAGTTCACTGTGCGGGCCGCATAACTCCTGGTCAGGGCCCTGACCTCCCAGGCAGGAACATGGGGTCCTGAGAAGTTCGCGGGGCACCTGGGTAGGTAGCGGGGCACAACCCGCCGGCAGCGAGGACGGAAAGGGGCAGAGTTTCCGCCGGGCAACGGCAGACCGGCCAGGCTTGCCCGACAGAGGCAAGGGATAGGAATTGAACTAGGTCCAGGGTGGCTGTCAGATACTCGAAGAACTCGTCTCTAACGAGGAGAACTCAAAGCCAGGGCAACCGGAGAAACAGAATAAGCAGCACGACCCCCCAATTCCACTCATTCCCAGAGCCCCCTATATACTCCGCCAGCCGTTGGGCATCAGGTGCGCCTCCTTGTGCCCCAACAAGCCACGATGATCCACAGGTGTGACGAATTGGGCTTAAGGGTGAAAGGAAGGACGGCTACAAGTCCCGGAGTCCTGTGTACACGGATCGGATCAAGACCCGGAATGCGGGCTCCAGACCAGGCCATAACAGTGGTTCAGCAATCTTTTTCTTCTCCTGGTGGAACAGCCTGTGGAATATTCCGTCAGGCCACAGGGACTTATCCGTCCTAATGTATTTTAACAACTTCAACACCTCTCCCTTAATATCAACCTGCTCCAGAACTTCAACCTCACCCATATTCTCCTCACATACAGCTGTTCTCCTCTCATTAGTGAATACCAAAAAGAAGTATTAATTAACTGCCTCGCTCACTTCCCCAGCATCCATCTTCGCCCGTTTATCGGTCCTCTCTTCACTCCTGTCATCTCTTTGTTCTTCACATAATTGAAGAGTGCCTTGGGGTTTTCCTTTACCCTACTCGCCAAGGCCATCGAATACCCCCTTCTTGTTTTCCTTGGTCTTTTCTGCTTACCCTATATTCCTCAGTAGCCCCATCTGATCCTTACTTCCTAAACCGGTCTTCTTCCACCTGACTAGATTTTCCACCTCACTTGTCACCCATGGATCCTTCACCCAAAGATTCTTTATCTTCTTCAACGGGACAAATTTATCACTTACATCCTGCAAGAGATCCCTAAACATCGACCACATGTCCATAGTACATTTCTCTGCAGAAATATCCTCCGAATTCACACCCGTAACTTCAAGCCTTATAGCCTCATAATTTGCCCTTTCCAATTATTTTTGTTTCCTGTCCTCTCGGATTCTGTCCTTTTCCATGATAATGCTAAAGGCCAGGGAACGGTGGTCACTGTCTCCCAGATGCTCACCAATTTAGAGGTCTTTGACTAGACCCGGTTCGTTACCTTATACTAGATCTAGTATGGCAATCCACCGAGTCGGACTGTTAACATACTGTGAGGGGAATCCGTCCTGGACATACTTAACGAACTCTGCTCAATCTAGACCATTGGAACTAATCTGGTGCCAATCGATATTAGGAAAGTTAGTCACCGATGAGAACAACCCTGTTAATTTTGCACCTTTAAAAAATCAGCCTCCCAATCTGCTCCTCTGTATAAATAAGTTATATAAAAATAATTACTCTCAGTGCATTATGATTTGAGTGATTTTTTTTTTTTTTTTTTTTGCGATGTGGATCCGGTTATTGTCTCTTCCGCCTGTGCTGATGGCCCAATCAATCTGATTTTCGGTTACAATGAACCTGGAATCTAGATTTATCTCGCCAGTTTCGCATCCTTAAGGAACCCATCAGCAGGAAAGACGGAGGCTGACAGCACAGCGTACTCAGGCGGCTCTGTTAAGAAGTGAACAAAGGGCTGGATACCATCCCTGTAATGAGAGGGATAACAAAATCTGTCCCGAATAGGATGGCGTCTTGCCGAGAATGACATATTTAGAGCAGAGATTGGTTTTAATTTCAGTCTAAGTGACGGAAGTATATTTCTTTAAAAGAGTTTATTTAATTTGCTTCCATTTAAAATGATTTTTTTTATGATAATCATATCGGTAAAGTGGTCTTGAATGAATTTCATTGGAAATCGGGGTAAATTTGGAGAGGGCGGGAGAGTCTCCTGACCTAACTGGATGAATGATCTGTCTCATTGAAATAGATCACCAAACCTAAAGTCATTTGACTTACTCTGTGCGCTGTTTGCATAAGATCGAAGATGCCAGCACGACACCCAAATGTTGGGGACTGCACGAAGAGCGGAACGCCAAAATTGTGAAGGGGTAACGCACGGGAGTAAAAAAAGTAAGCCACATTTAGAGAGGCGTAATCGGTAAAACATTAATCGGAAATCAACATGCTCATAGAAGAGTCAATATGAATTTAATGTCAATGCCCGGACATTAAATTCCGCATATTCAGTAGATAGTTGGTTGTACTGTTCTATTGAAATTGATAAAGGAAAGCAACTAACGAACAGGAAGGTCATTGTAATTGCCAACAAGACCATCAGATAAGGAGCAGAATTACGCCATTTGACCCATCGAGTCTCCTCCACAATTTCATCACTGCTGACCCATTGTCACTCAACCACAATCTCTTGCTTTTTCCTGGATCTATTCCTGCTCTTACCAATCAAGATCTTCGACTTTTGTCTGAAACATAGGTAAGAACTGGTCCTCCACAGCCACCTGTTTCAACGAGATCCACAGATTCACCACCCTCTGGCTGAAGTAATTCCACCTTATCTCCGTTCTGAAAGGATACCCCTCTAATCTGAGGCTGTACCATCGTGTCTTAGATTCTCCCACCATCGGAAGCATCCTCTCCATATCTAATCAAGGACGGTCTACCGGCATTCCATTGCTTTCAATTAGGTCACCCCTCGTTCTTCTGAATCCCCGTGAATACAGGCTCAGAACAATTAAATGCTGCTGATATGACAATTATTTCAAACCTGGAGTGATTTTCCTGAGCCCCCTTTGAGCCTTCCCCAGTTTCAGCACATTCTTTCAACAATAAAGGTCCAACAATACTCACAATACTCAATATCAGGCCACACCTGTGCTTGATAAAGTCCCAACATCACGATAACGCTAAACGGATACTCCTTTGCTTGTATCATCGGTCACGACTTTGTTTCTATCTCTAACATACCTATTTTCGTTTTTTGAAGATTCTTTTGAAGACCCTGACCTGGAGCTACACGCTGACTTCGATTCTTTGCGGTAACGGGACATGCTTTTTGGGGTCAGACGACTGGCCGTTATCTAACATGCCAAGGGCCTTACCTAAGAGCTCAATTCTCATTTGGAGGCCTGGGTATTCGTGGCTCTGGAGACAGGCATATCGAAGGTTGGTGTCGCTGCAGACTAGTGTGCCGTGTGCGTCGGAACATCTTTCGTTGTGTGCCCAGGGACGTGTGATCTTTGGGCACAGAGCTCGGAAGAAGGGAAGGAACGGGCTTTTAACATCGTAAACCAGTGAGTTGATTATTACGTTTCCCATCTCGCTGTGAAACGGTAAAACCTCTTTCTCAACTTCGAGATAGACAGAGAGCCTGTGATATGTCGAATATTGGGTGAAAGTGTAGTTGTTGGAGTACTGCAAGTCCTTTACTTTGCTGTTGATTTGCTGCACGCTTGAGTGCACGTTGGTGCGTGCCCAAGCTTCCTTTCTTGCTGGTGGTTGGAGAGAGGGTAGTTACTTGCTGCCCTTTACGCGCGGGATGCACTTTAGTTTTCAGACTTTTAATTGTCATTTATTCTTTGGGGCACTCCTCGGCTTTCATGGATGATTATTACCAAGAAAAAAAACATTTCAGGATGTATAACGTTTAAATTTGTCTGACATTAAATGCACTTTAATATCTTTGAAACATTTGAAACATTACGCCCTTGTCTTTATTTTCTCGTTCTCCTGCATTATATGCTAATATCATATTTGGCACCCTTACCACCGACTTAGCCTGCAAATTAACCTTTTGGGAATCCTGCACAACGTATCTCAGGTCCCTTTCCATTTCTTTTCTTTGCATTTTCTTTGCCTATTCTACTCATCTAACTGAGTCTCTCAGTGTCCTCTCTATTAACTCACACTGCCTATCTCTCCATCGTACGCTTAGAAATCCTTGCAATAGAGCCATCAATTCCACCAACCAATTCATTGGTGTATGATATGAATTGATTCGCTCCCAACAGAGATCAGAGTGAAACACCAATAGTCGACCGCAGACAACCTGAAAGAGTTCCATTTATTTGCACTTTTTGCCTCCTGTCAATCAGTCACTGCCTTATTCAGACTAGAGCCTTTCTTCTGATACCACAGGGTCATATCTTGTTACACTGCCTCATTTATGATATCTTGTAAAAGGCCTTCTGAAAATCCACATACAGAACATCAACCGATTCTCCTTTGTCTATCCTCATTGTTATTTCGTCCAAGAATTCTAACAGATTGGTTAGTCGAGATTTTCCTTTGTGCTTTATGATGTTCCTCCAAATACGCTGGAACGACATCCTTAAAAAATGTCTCGAACATCTTCCCAACCACAGAGGACTGACTAACTGGCTTAAATTTCCCGTCTACTGTCGCCTCCTTTCTTGAAGAGTGGTGTGACATTTGCTATCTTCCAGTGTGTGGAACCAGTCCAGATTCTGGTGATGACTCAAAGGTCATCACCAATACCCCTACAATTGATTCATCCTCTTTAGAAACACTGGGGTGAATACCGTCTGTTCTAGGTGGATTATCTTTATTCCCAACTTTCAGTTTCCCAAGTATCTTCCCCCTATTTGTGATAACTTCACAAATTTCGTGACCCAGACACTTTGGAACTGACGGCAAACAGTGTCAAATTACTTTTATGAGTTAATTCACCATTTCCTTGTCCACTATTAATAACTCTCCAGCATCGTTTTCCTGCAGACCGATATCGACTCTCGCCTCTCTTTTCCACTTTATATATCTGAAGAAATATTTGAATTATTCTTTCATATTATACCTATCTCTCTTTCGTATTCCATATTTACCTTGCAGTTGCCCTCTGTTAGTTCTTAAAAGCTTCCAAATGCTCTGACTTCCCACTATTCTTCCAGTGTTTGTCTTTTATTTTGGCTCTGAATCCTCCTGTTAGCCACGGTTGTGCGTTTTTTTTTGTTCCTGACAGGATGTGTATATCCTATGCCATTCCTATTTGCTTCCAGAATTCCATCCATTGCTGCTCTGCCGTCATCTCTGCCAGAATTCTTTTCAAATCTATTCTGTCCAACTCCTTTCTCCCAGAATAACTCGCCCCTTAGTATGCTCAACCTATCCGAACAACTGCACGCACAGGAAATGGACCCTCTTGAAGTTCATGTATATCCAGTCACCCTGCACCAGTTCCTCAAACAAAATATATCATGTCTCCTGCAATCTAGGGCTGATTATCTCCCTCTAGATCCTGTCTATCATCTTCTCATTCTCCCGTATGGGTCGGAGGTTAGTCAGCGGAACAGTACACACATTATACTCCTCCCTCAGCAGACGGTCGCGATGAATGGGACAAAGAAATGGAGTAATAGCTGCAGCCGCTGATTTGAGGGAAACCTAGCCTTGTTTGGAGAAACGTAGGTGAATAATTGCCAGAGTATTCTTTAAACTCCCAATTCATTTGCATGATTGGGTGTTCTCTGCTATTGGGTAGAACCGATGAGAAAGAGTCATGTTCGTTGCTTGAACATCAAATTGCGGATTGCAAGGTAACTCAACTGAAATCTTCATTATCGAGGTAGCTGCCAAAGTTGGCCACATGTTTATGAAAAGTAATTACAATTACAAAACAGCGTAAAACGGTATTAACATTTATCTATTTCAGTGCATAACATTGCAGAGAATCAGTTTGCATTTTAAACCTAAACCACATGGATCACATACAGACAATATATCTGTAATTCCCTCAGTCTCCTTGAATCTCCATGTCCGTGCAGTAAACTTTAATGGTGTACTGAGCGCAACTGTGCTGGGACTGCCGGTGTTCAGAGAGAGATACCCTGGCTCAGAGCCGGCAAAATGTGACTGGGCCTGATGAGTCATTGCTGCAATTGTCAGGACAGTATGTGAAGTTTTACCTTCGCAACCTTTCCGAATGTAGTCGCCCTGAAGCGTCTCGACACGAAAGGTCGAATATTTATTCCTCTCAATAGGTGCAGCCTTTCTTAATGTGTTCTTGCAGCATTTATTTTCGTGACTGTGCGTTTTGTAAGCATATGTAAATATAAATATATCAAACTCTTCAATGTTATCTCCATATAAAATACAGCCATTAAATTAACGAATTGCATTTAGATTCTAAATAACTGCAAATGATTATTTTCATCCTATAATAATAGAAAAGATGCACTGGACAACATATGGGCATCACGATACAGTTATTCTGCGATGGCCCGAGCATAATATGAATCCGGAACATTACCTGGAACACCGAGAACAGCAAGCACCGGGTAGTAAATTCTAACGAAGTTGTAAATTGCGGAATATCCCATTGTTTTCTTGTAGCAGCGATCACTTGTGCAACTTATCCAAAAATGTCTGAATGCACTGTTCACGAAGTTCTTATACACCAGTCGGAATCACGGTTAAGTGAGTTAATGCTCCCATTGGTCTCATTAGACACAACCCACTGAACAAATATGCAGTGTCGACTAATTTTATTCATTGTGTCATTGTCTATCACGTTTAGTTCCTCAAGGAGAATTATAAGGATATCAATATGATGTCGCTGCGAAGCATTTTCATTGGAGAGGGTCAGTGCAATTTTGTTTTGCAATGCCTGAATTCTTAAACATACTTCTTATCGTACTCAACATTTATTTTTGGAAATCAAACGCTCTCCCCTTCAGCTTTGAAGAGTTCATAATTATCTCATGATGTCAAAAGATCCTGCAAAACCTGATCAATTGCAGAAATGCTCCACACAAGTAAACACAGATTCACTACTCGTTGGCTTAAGAAACCTCTCTTCATCCTTGTTCAGAAGGGACAAACAGCTGTTCTGGGCCATGTAGGCCAGACTTTGAGTCAGGTGCACCGTATATTCGCCTTTCTCACAGAGGCGTTGGAGGTGTTCTAATATCGTGTTATTATTATGCTAATTATTAATTCGGTCCCCTTTACATCACCGTTTGCAGTTGTGCTCACTACACCGTAGGACGGAAGTAATTAAGCTGGAGACTGTACACCACATTTACAGTTGGACATTGCCTGGACTGGAGGTCTTGAGTTGCAAGGAAAGTTTGTAATGGTGGGGGCTGTTTTCCTCGGTGGTCAGCGGCCAGTGGGCAATCCTGACCGAATGTTATAAGGCACGAGAAGCAAAGATGGGGTAAGAGTCAGCATCTTTTTCCCGGGTTGCAAATGGCCAGCACTAGAATTTACAGCGTTATGGTAAGAGGATGGTTCAGTTTAAACATGTGCACGGAGAGACGGTAGATGCCTGAAGCGCGCTGCCATAGGGAGCGAGAAAGCATTTACCATAGTGACATGAAGCGCTTTCAGCTACGCACATGGATATGTAGGAAATGGAGGCGCCTGATCTTCACTGGTGCCAGTGCTAAGCAGGATTCCCAGCAGAGAGTTTCTTGGTAGTGAATATAGGGGTTCAAGCTGTAAGTTTAGAAGGAGGTCCTCTGTAATATTGCTCTCAGGGTTACTTACTGTTCCGCGTGAAATTGCACTAAGAGCTAGGAAGGAAGCACACTTAAAGTTGGTGAGGTGAGATAGTTCTAGACACAGGGATTATTGTGCTCTCTTACGGAGCAGGTGAGAGCGCCGCAATGACTGTAGGTTACTCCGTGGATGAAGTGAGTTGGCTGCCAGCACTTCGGAAAGTGTAAAATTGCGTGGCGATGCGGTGGGAAATAATGCTGCAGATCAGCAGAGACTATTCAATGAACTGTATAGGCTAGGTTGAGTAATGTTAAAAGGAAGTCTCGATGTGGCCGGGAGAATGGTGAGACTGAGGTGCTGAATCGAGTGGAATTACAACACAAACCACTCCGCCGTGGAGATGAGGCATACACAGCTCTCCTTGCACTGTGAACTTCCAGCCCAAAAAAGGCCACACTCAGCTCAGTGTCGATGAGGACACTTTCACTCTCCTGTCTCAGCACGAGACACATACCTGCGCAAACGAATATTAAGGCTGCCCAGTCGACCCAGCAAAACAGAACAGAAAGGTGGAGATGTAGAAAGAAAACGCGCTCCAGCAGGGGCACAAAACTTCTATAACGTCGAGGTAGCGGGGAATTCAACGTATCTCACCAGCACTCCGCCCCCGCTATCCATCCGCCCTCCCACCCCAACACACACACTACACAGTACGAAAATATTCATAAGTTATCTATAAGGACAATGAAATGTACAAAGCAAATCCGTCACTAATGAGATACAGGCATACTGTATCTAACTCAACGCACTGTGCAGTGAGAACTCCGATCTGCACGCACTCAGCACTCTACTCCACTGTTACAACCGAATACAACCTTCGCATTCAAGGGCAGAAATAAGTAAGACACTGACACTAGAGTGCAATTAATTGAAATGAGCAATCACCAGCCTCCGACTAAGTGTCTTTGAGGACATACAGGAGAAAGATCATGCAGAGGAACCTCTTGATAATTTCAAAATGACATAAAAGACACAGTTCCAGGCTATGCATGAGATATATGCGTTTACAAAAACAAACAAAAAAACCCAGCAAATATTCGTGGAAATGTTTTGGCATGGATTGAAAGCGATCCTATTTGTGAGAAAACAGAGTTGGGATAAATTGTCCACTGAGAGAGATGCAAGTCTGGTCAGGGAGAGAGAGAGGAGCTGATAGAGAGGAGTTACAGACAGGTGGTCACACCAGGGCCACTGGAGGCAGACAGGTGGGTCACAGTTAGTAGAGGGAAGAGAAAGAGTCAGGTACTAGAGAGTACTCCTGTGGATGTACCCATTGACAACAATACTCTTGTTTGAATACTGTTGTGGGGGTGTGGGGAAAACAGCTTACTTGGGGGAAGCAACAGTGGCCTTACCTCCGGCACAGAGTCCGGCCCTATAGCTCAGAAGGGTAGGGAAAGGAAGAGGAAGGCAGTAGTAATAGGGAAATCGATAGTTATGGGGTCAGATAGGCGATTTTGTGGACGCAATCAGGAGACCCGGATGGTAGTATGCTCCCCGGTGCCAGGGTCCGGGAAGTTTCTGATCACGTCCAACATATCCTGAAGTGGGAGTTTGAGGAACAAGAGGTCGTGGTGCATATAGTTACCATTAACAAAGGTAGGAAAAGAGAAGAGGTCCTGAAAGGAGAATATGGGGAGTTGGGAAGGGTGACGAGAAGAAGGACCGCAAAGGTAGTAATCTCGGGTTTACTGCCAGTTCCACGTGACAGTGAGAGTAGGAATGGAATGAGGTGGGAGATAACTGATGGCTCAGGGATCGGAGCAAGGGGCTGATCAAAGATTTTGGATGATTGGATCCTCCTTTGGGGCAGATGTGACCTGTACAAAAAGGACGGGTTACACTTGAATCTTAAGGGGACAAATATCCTGGCGGGGAGATTAGCTAAGTTTACAAGGGAGACTTTAAACTAAATGGTTTGGGGAAGCGGCTGGGAATCAAACTGACGAGAAAAGGAAAGCGGAGTTTGGTTCACAAATAGAGAAAGCTTGTCGACAGTGTGCGAGGGAGGATAAGCAGGTGATAGAGAAGGGGAGCGGTCAGACTGGAGGTGTAGGGGAGAATGAAGAAAAAGAAGATAGTATAGTTGTTTGCACCGTTAGGTATAAAGAGAGAGTAAGAGGTTGAGAATTCCTTAAATACATTTATTTTAATGCTAGGAGCATTGTAAGAAAGGTGAATGAGCTTACGGCATGGATTGATACCTGGAAAATATGATGTTGTAGCTCTTAGTGAAACATGGTTACAGGAGGGGTATGATTGGCAACTAAGTATTCCTGGATTTCGTTGATTCAGGTATGATAAAGTCGGAGGGACAAGAGGGAGTGGTGCTGCGTTGCTTGTCGGAGAAAATATTACAGCAGTGCTTTGGCAGGATAGATTAGAGGGCTCGTCTAGGGAGACTATTTGAGTGGAATTGAGTAATGGGAAAGGTGCAGTAGCACTTACAGGGGGGTACTATAGACCACCTAATGCGGAGCGAGAATTGGAGGAGGAAATTTGTAAGGAGATAGTAGATATTTATAGTAAACGCAAGTTTGTGATAGTGGGAGATTTCAATTTTCCACACATGGACTGGTAAGCCCAGACTGGGACGCCCATCCCGAAAAGGGCTGGGTGGTTTGTATTTTGTAAAATGTGTGCAGGAGAGTATTTTGCAGCAATACATAGAGGTATCAACTAGAGAAGAGGCAGTATTGGATCTCCTGTTAGGTAACGGGATAGGTCAGGTGACGGAGCAATGTGTTGGGGAGCACGTCGGGTCCAGTGATCATAAAGCCATTAGTTTCAATAGAATTATTGAGAAGGATATGTCTGGACCCAGAGTTGAGAATTTGGATTGGAAAAAGGCTAACTTTGAGGAGATGTGAAAATATTTAGAAGGAGTGGATTGGGACAATTTGTTTTACGGGACAGATGTAATAGAGAAATGGAGGTTTTTTAAAGGTGAAGTTTAGACGGTACAGAATCTTTATGTTCATGTTAGGTTGAAAGGGTGGGTTAAAAGTCTGAGAGAGCCATGGCTTTCAAGCGATATTAGAAACTTGGTTTTGAAAAAGAGAGAGATCTACAATAAATAAAGAAAGATGGAGTAAGGAGTTGCTCGAGGAAGATAAAGGATGGAAAAAATATTAGAAAAGCTAAAATAAGATATAAGGTTGCTTGGGCAAGTAAGATGAAAATAAATCCAAACGGTTTCTACAGTTATATAAGTAGCAGAAGGATTGTGTGGGAGAGAATTGCTCCCATAGAGAATCAGAGTGGACAGCTATGTGTGGAACCAAAAGAGATGGGGGAGATTTTGAACAATTTCCTTTCTTCGGTATTCACTAAGGAGAAGGATATCGAATTGTTTCAGGTAAGCGAAACAAGTTGGGTAGTTATGGAAACTATGATGATCAAAGAAGAGGAAGTATTGGCGCTTTTAAAGAATATAAAACAGAATATGTCACCGTGTACAGAAAGAATATTCCCTAGGAATTTGAGGGAGATTAGTGTAGAAATAACAGGGGCTCAAACAGAAACATTTCAAATGTCATTAGAAACGGGTGTGGTGCTAGAGGATTGGCGTATTGCACATGTGGTTCCATTGTTTAAAAAGGGTTCTAAGAGTAAAACTTGCAATTATCGCCGTGTAAGTTTGAGGTCAGTGGTGGCAAATTATTGGGATGTATTCTTAATTATTGCATATATAAATATCTGGATAGACTGGGTCTTATTAGAAGCAGTCAACATGGATTCGTACGTGGAAGTTAATTTTTGACAAATCTTATTGAATTTTTTGAAGAGGTTACTTCGAAAGTTGACGAGGGTAGAGTAGTGGATGCTCTCTATTTGGACTTCAGTAAAGCCTTTCACAGGATTCCACGCAGAAGGTTAGTTAAGAAGGTTCAATCGCTGGGTATTAATATTGAATTAGTAAAATCGATTCAACAGCGGCAGGATGGGAGATGCCAGACAGTAGTAGTGGATAACTGTTCGTTGAGTTGGAGGCTGGTGACTAGTGGTGTGTCTCAGGGATGCGTAATGGGTCCAATGATGTTTGTCATATACATTAATGATCTGGAGGATGGGATGGTAGATTGGATTAGTATCTATGCAGATGATACTAAAATAGTTGATGTTGTGGATAATGAAGTAGGTTTTCAAAGCTTGCAGAGAGATTAGGCGAGTTAGAACAGAAGGCTGAAATATAGTAGAGGGAGTATAATGCTGACAACTGTGAGGTGCTACATTTTGGTAGGACTACTCAAAATAGGACATATATGGTAAATGGTAGGGCATTGTGGAATGCAGTAGAATGAGTGATCTGGGAATAATGATGCATAGATTCCTGAAGGTAGAATCGCATGTGAATAGGGTGGTGAAGAAAGCTTTTGGTATGCTGGCCTTTATAAATCAGTGCATTGAATACAGGAGTCGGCATGTAATGTTCAAATTGTACCAGGCATTGGTGAGGCCAAATTGGCAGCATTGTGTACAGTTCTGGTCACCGAATTATTGGAAAGATGTCAACAAAACTGATAGAGTACAGAGGAGATTTACTAGAAAGTTACCTGGGTTTCAGCAATTGAGCTACCGAGAAAGGTTGAACAAGTTAGATCTTTATTCTTTGGAGCGTAGAAGGTTGAGGGAGGACTTCATAGAAACATTTAAAATTATGAGGGGCGTAGATATACTTGACGTGTACAGGATTTTTCCATTGAGAGTAGGGGAGTTTCAAACAAGAGGATATGAGTTGAGAATAAAGAGAAAAAGTTTAGGGGTAACACGAGGGGGAGCATCTTTACTCGGAGAGTGGTAGCTGTGTGGAACGAGCTTCCGGTAGAAGTGGAAGAGGTACGTTCGATATTGTCATTTTAAATAATTGGATAGTTATATGGTCAGGAAAGGAATGGAGCGTTATGGGCTGAGTGTACCTAAGTGGGACTAGGTAAAATTAAGCGTTTGGCATGAACTAGAAGGGCCAAGATGGCTTGTTTCAGTGCTGTTATTGATATATGGTTTATAAGGTCAATGACAGTGTAAGCAGACTGGCGAGTTGTCTTTTTTCTTGCCAAGAGGGAGGAGATGGGAGCTGCCATTTATGAAGGAGCTGTTCCACATTTTGTCCACTAGTATTTCGGCTTGATTTGAGCTTAAGAGAGTGCATAAAGATGCTTCAGGTGATCTGCCGGAGTAGCGATCATTTCCAAACTATACGTTATTTGTGAGATACTAGTTGGTAGTATATACAATGCAGAGTTATGACTGTTGGGGTCTGTAACTGTTCTGAGTGATTCAAGGTATTTGCTGATTGAGAACAAGGACCCGTGAACTACCTGCAGAAGGCAGTTGATGGATGCTGGTCTGGAGCAGAGCTGATAAAAATGCCTATCAGTTTGAAGTCGGGAGGGGGTATAATAATGGAAAGTATTCTTAGAGATGGTATATATAATTATCTGGATAGACAGTGTCTGATTAGGAACAGTCAACATGGCTTTGTGAATGGAAGGTCATTTTTGACAAATCTTGTTGAATTCTTTGAAGAGGTTACGAGGAAAGATGACCTGGGTAAAGCATTGGATGTTGTCTGTATGGACTGCAGTTAGGCCGTTGACAATGATCCACACAGACATTTGTTAGAAAGGTCCTATCGTTAGGTATTAATATTGAAGCAGTAAAATGGATTGGAGTAGTGAAATGGCTGGACGGGAGATGCCAGAGAGTCGTTGTGCATAACTGTTTCTCAGGTTGGAGGCCTGTGACTCGTGGTGTTCCTCAGGATCTGTACTGGGTCTAATGTTGTTTGTCTTATACATTAATGATCTGGATGATGGGGTAGTAATTTGGATTAGTAAGTATGCAAATGATACGAAGATAGGTGGTGTTGTGGATAATGAAGTAGGTTTTCAAAGCTTGCAGCGAGATTTAGGCCAGTTAGAAGAGTGGGCTGAAGGATTGCAGATGGAGTCTAATGCAGATAAGTGTGAGGTACTACAGTTTGTAGTAATAATCAAAATAGGACATACACGGCAAATGGTAGGGCATTGAGGAATACAGTAGAACAGAGAGATCAAGGAATAATGGTGCATAATTCCCTGAAGATGGAATCTCATGTGTCTAGGGTGGTGAAGAAAACTTCTGCTATGCTGGCCTTTATAAATCCGAGCATTGAGCATAGGGGTTGGGATGTAATGTAAAAATTGGACAAACCATTGGGAAGGGCAAATTTGGAGCATTGTGTACAGTCCTGGTCACCGAAATATAGGAAAGATATCAACAAAATAGAGAAAGTACAGAGGAGATTTTCTAGAATGTTACCTAGGTTTCAGCACCTAAGTTACAGAGAAAGGATGAACACGTTAGGACTTTATTCATTGGAGCGTAGAAGGTTGAGGAGGGAATTGATAGAGGTATTGAATATTATGAAGGAAATAGAGTTGAATTTTATAGGTTTTTCCATTGAGAGTAGGGGATATTCAAACAAGAGGACATGAGTTGAGAGTTAAGGGGTAACAGTTTAGGGGTAAAGCGATGGGGAACTTCTTTCGTCAGAAACTGGTAGCTGTGTGCAATGAGCTTCCAGTAGAAGTGGTTCAATATTGGCAGGTTCATTACTGTCATTAAATAAAAATATTGGATAGGTATATGGACAGGAAGGAAATGGAGCTTTATGGGCTGATTGCAGTTCCGTGGGTCTAGCTGACATTAAGCGTTCGGCACGGAATGCAAGGGCCGAGATGGCCTGTTTCCGTGTTGTACTGGTTATATAGTGAACTATTATTACTGTTATATCATTACATGGTTATATGGCAACGTTGAGCCCAATAGGGATCTTTCATGGCCTCCAATATGGAACTGAGAACATGCTGGAGGGTGCATTCAATGTGGACTATAAGATGGAGCACTGCAATACGGAACGTATCTCACACAAATAAAGGAATTTGCGCAAGTTCAGCCAGTATCTATGGAGAGGCATATATAGTCGATGTTTCGGGCAAAACCCGCTTCATCAGGATCCGTCCCTGGTGCAGGTTCTATGCCAGTGAGTCCTTGTGTTCAAGGATAGGGTATGTACACTGTCTGTGATACCCCGAGAGGTCCTGAGCCTTGCAGTAGGGTTTGGAAGTATGCGTGGTACAACGTCTCGGAGTCAGGAACTTCTGCCTGGACTCTCGGTGCAGTCACAGCTTAATTCCTTGGTTTGCCGACTGGTTTGCATGTCACGTAGTCAGCAGGCGTGCAACATCCATGGTTAATCCTGACAAACGGAGAGAAGGAAATTATCCCGAATTTCAAGGTACGGACATATACGGCACAGATTTGTGGGCCGAAGGGCCTGTATCGTGATATAGCCTTTCTTTCTATGTTCTATGTTCCACCTTTTACCTGCGTTATTGGTTCTCGCTCGGAACCCAGAGAGGCCGTCTGCCCCACCGAGGTTTTGTACCTGACAGTACAAGGACTAGTTTTCTTTAAATCTCCACATGGGAACAGTGTAATTCAGGTTTGCACTTGTTTAACCCGGCTCTGCGGTTCGAAGGATGACGGGAAGTGGCTAAGGATAAACTGGAGTTTCAAATTCAACGTGCATTCATTAGCAAAGAATGTATAATTTAGACAATTTAGATATTTCTTTCCTGACAGGTAGCCACACAATAAGGCACCGTAGAAAATCCAATTAACGGAACTAAAATTCAAGAACGACACCCGATGCAGAAGAGAGACATAAAAACACAAATTACGTAACAACATACGCTAACAAGAATAATCCGAAATAACTTACTGTCCGACACCCGTAGCAAACCCAAAGCCTCACTTGTTAGTTCATCGTTATTAGCGGCACTGAGCACAACAGTCAGTCTGTTTTCATAGCCTCAGCGAGAGAGGAGAGAGGAGAGAGGAGAAACATTTCAGAGAGCACGTGGAATCAGCCCTCATTTCCGATCTTGGCCGCTGTTTAAATTGTTTTAGCAGCAGATCAAAACTCGCACCAAGAACAGGTTACTACGAAGGGCGCTGGGCGGAAATCACCTCGCCCAGGCCGAAATCGTTCTTGGCCCACAGATCACCGCCAAGCCCGACGGCGTTCTCAAACACTTCTCATCACTTCAACGTCCAAAGCGATGTAAACTCGCACCTAGCCCAATCGTATTGTCCTCTGAACTCCACCGCCCCTCCTCAACCCGGCTCTGCTAATAGCTCATTCTATCTGTATGGATTCTACAGCACAATATCACTCGGTTGCTTATTGTTTTCTTAGCGAAAATCTAACACAACTTCCATCAGAAAATGTTTTATAGTGCTTTTAGTGGGATTTATTAACTTTCTAACTACCAGTCAGCCGTCCGACACGCTCTGTAGTGCCCTCTCAATCGCAATCAATCCCATGGAATATCCTGATCTTTGTTTCACCCTCACCGATTAAAATTAACGGTCACCAGCGTCGGTATGCCGGCCATTGCACCCGGGTCGCAATATATACGAGGTCTTCGCTCGGCACTGAGGGGCAACGTTTTGGCAAATTTATGATGTGTCTTAATTATCCGTCTCCCGAGCTGAGGGCAATGCCGATAATTTGGAGAATAGAAGTAAAAGTAGATTCTTCTGTCGTGTAACACGCATCCACCTGCAATCGCTCCTGTCGTGTTTCTGAGCTCAGATCTCCTACATCTCCTCATACTTCTTCAAGCGGTTTGAGCATGGAAATCTGCCTATCCCCTGAGCGAGTGAGAACAGAGGGAGTGTGGTTGCGGCGGTCACGCACCACCCACCAGTGCACTTAAAGACAAACTCAAGAACAGTTGTTTTTCTTTAATTACACACAGAATCAGAAACATGTTTAATATCTCCAAGATAACTTGTGAAGTTCAACTTTGCGGCAGTACCCCACTGCTACACGCGATAATACAGAAACGAAAATTTAATCAGTAGTGAAAACAACAAATTTTAAAAAGTAGTGAGGTCGCGTTCATGAGTTCAATGTCCATTCCGAAAACTGATGGCAGAATAAAATAAGTTGTTCCTGAACCATTGGCTGTGTGTCTTCGGGCTTCTGTACTTCTTTCCCGGTGGTAACAATGAGAAGAGGGTATATCTGGCTGGCAGTTGTCCTTAATGATGGACGCCCATGCCCATAATAGAGCTGCCTAAATTAACAGATCTTGCACCTTACTTTGATCCAGTGAATTAACCAGCTACGACACCACTTCCCCGCATATTAGTACATCTGTCGAAATTTGCGAGTTTTATTCTCTCTTTCCAAGCGAGCATAACGTCTTTGCATGAGCTCAAAACGTGAGATAACTACGGATTAAGATTATATTGCACTTACCATAAGTCGACACGTCAGTCATACATCGAAATACTCGATCGAAGTTAGAAAATAAATAAAAATATTATATATCGATTGTAATTTGTCACATCCTTGCAGAGGTACGCTGAATGAAAGAGATCTCCGCTAAACAATCGTGCATGCTCCAGTCGGGAATACCAGGAAGCAGTTTGGGAGAATTCCCAGTTAATACTTTTCTTAATAAGCACTTCGAGAACAACGAGAAGAGGAACATGCGGATACGGGCAATGTCAACGACACATCTCACCTTTTCAGCGAAGTATCGACCTGCCGCCAGAGGGCACTACGAACCTGGTATGTTTGACTGAAACCTCGCCAGTGGGCACTGAGGTCGTCGCCATGCTTTGCAGTGGCATGATGTCAGCGGACACAGATGGACTTTGTCCGGTATAACAGACGCAGAGTAACTCAGGGGTGCATTTAATAACGGGCAATATCATGGGAGACACAAGCGTTCTGTGAGATGTTGTATTTGTGACGTGTTCTATGCACTGACTGCATATTTCCAGGAAAACAGGAAGTCATTTTCTGGTAGTATTCCGTGTTCAATTTGCTGGTATTGCAGTTGATGATTTTTACAAATACACGGATAGAATGGAGCACACGTAACGTCCTTGGGAAAGCCTCGACAACCAGCCTCTCACTTAACGGCTCATCAGGCTGACTGTTCCTGCCAAAGAGACGAATAGAAGGAAGTCCAATATATGAAATTTACCCTATTGAGAGTCGGTGACCAGTGATTTTTGCCAGCTCGCAGCTTTTCAGCGGTGACTTGGATCAGGAGTATAGACACTCTGAAGTTAAAAGAACGTTGACAATAATAAAAGTTGTGACGGAATTTGAACCTCCTCGGAAAAAAAAACAAGTGAATTTTCGTCCATCGACAAACCATATGGTCATGACTACAGCGACGCCCAAAGCAGACATTCCCCATAGGATGTGATCACTCTGCCCTGGATCAACATTGATCCGCGAGTCAGTGCACGGGAGTGATCTTGGACTAAAGACAGCAACAGTTGGAAATACTCAATAGGTCAACCAGTGTCTGTTAAGTGAATGTTTCCGATCCAAAGCCTTTCCACATCAGCTCAGGGGGATGCCGGGATTCTTCATCTAGCTAGCTCAACCACTGGTTCAGACTCAAAATGCTCTCCAGTACTGAAATGGGGCATTGACAACAGGGACAATGGTTATTGTCGTTTTCCAGCGGCGCTGGAAAATGTAGTTCCAAATGGCAGAACCCGTTATTTTAACGGGGAGTCAAGCGCCGAATCGGATTGAAAAGGTCAGGGTGTTGGTGTACGAGGCGAGGTTTTACCAGTTCAGATTGCTGCTCCACGACGTTTACTTGGTTCTGTGCTGAAGTCAGAGGTCGGAGGTCGCAATTAAGCTGAGTCCGAATGGTTGTCTCTTCGAGTTCATCTGTGGAAATGGTTTGAGTTTCTCACTTTACTGTCTTCTCTTGTCCGTTTCAAGTTGGCAGGGGTTCTATCGAGGTGTCGATCTGCAAATGGCACTGAAATAGCATTTTCCTACGCTGGATAGGTCCCCATTCCAGAAGCTTGCCGTCTGCCATTCCTCCGACGTTCTCCAGAAACAGCTTGGAAAGTGGCGCATGGGGACGTCCGCCTCCAGCCCAAAGCTGCTGACTGAGGCGTCAGGAGGTATGGAACATCAGGATTTTGGTGCGGTGGTCTCTAAAGTCTATAATAGCTCTCGCTCTCTGTCTTTCACTCGATGGTGGGAGAGTTTCCCGCCAATTCTGGAGTCAGATAATCCTGGAATATAAAAAAAAACGACGTGGCAGACTATAACATCCTACCAGCGCCTGCTGGTCGCCCCTTTCGTTGGGAAAATGGGTGATGACTCTCTGTCCCTTGTTGGTCTGTGACATGTCGATCTGAAGGATAGCGGTAGTTTTGTGGACTGCAGATCATGCTCTTTTCCACAGGTACTGTCAGATCTGCATGTGTGTGTATTGCTTGTCACCTTCTTAATACTGCTTGGGTGTCGGTACTCAACTCACACCAGGACTTTTACTTCGTTTCTTTCCACTTTCTGTCCCTTTCCTCTGTCCGCTATGAGTCACCACCATCGGATCCCACATCACATCCTTCCAATGATTTTACATTGTTTTCTTCAACAGGGCAACGCACCCACTCTGCCTTCCTGCATGTCCTCTCCATGCAATGTATCTCCTCGCACACTAAGCTCCCAGCGATTATCACGATTCAGTGAATACTACAAAATACTGCATTCGTATACCTCATTCTGTATTATGCACTCATGAAATGTAACTCTGAAATATTGCATTTTTTGGGGGGGGGATATCTTCGACATTTCAGATTACAACGCATCTTGTTGACTGCAGTTTTGTCCTTTTATTAACCTCTCTTTGCCAAAAGAACATGTTCTCATTGGCCTTATGGCTAGTGGTGTGGGCGAAGGGGGATCGTTGCCTTGCTGCCGCGGACGCGTGGATATGGGGAATCGGGGAGGTGGGGGTCTTTGAGGTAATCACGTTTAACTTTCGTTCATTCTTTGGGGAATTTCACAGTTTTCGTGGATGTTTGCGAAGAAAAAGCAGTTCAGGAGGTATATTGTATACATTGCCTGACATTAAATTGGATCTTTGAACATTTGTAAACATTTGCACTACCTCATCTTCAGCACGATCACACTTGTTCCAATTCTTCTGCTTAATAAGTTTAAATCCGCCCGACCAACTATCGTCAAACTGCTTACTTGCGTATTTGACTCCTTAGAGTTCCGGTGTAACCTATCCTTTTCTTCAGGTCGTACCTTAATCCGAATAAATCACAGTGCTCTAGAAGTCTGACCTTCTTCCCACTGCACTGTTCCCTTAGCTACGCCTTCATCTTGGAAATCTGCAGGGCGGCCAGTGAGTGAGTTGGCCAGGAAAGGAGTGGAGCTTTGAGGCTTTGACTCGACAGACTTAGACTGGAAGAGGAGGAGGGTGAGTTTGTTCCCAGTTAGTCTTTACAATGCCTCCTGAGACGGTGATGTGCCTGTCCTGTGAGATGAGGAAGTCTTGAGGGAACTCCCCTCTCCCGCAGTCATATCTGCCAGAAGTGCTTGTGGCTGGGCGATCTGGAAGACAGTGTGAAAAATCTAGAGCAGCAGCTGGATGACCTTCGACTCATAAGGGAAAATGAGGCAGTCATAGGTGAGAGCTACAGGGAGGTAATCACACCTGTAGTAATTCCCCTCCATAATAAGTTTACCGTCCTGGATACTGTTGGCAAGTACGAACGGCAAGGTGTGAGTCACCGTGGCAGGGCACTGGCACTGAGTCTGACATGGTGCTGCAGAAGGATGGGATGGAGAACAGAAGAGCTGTCGTCATGGAAACTCTATAGACAGGGGAGCAGACAGGACATTTTGTGGATGTGAGAAGGACACCCGCATGGTTTGTTGCCTCCCGGGTGCCAAGATCCGGGATGTCTCTGACCGGGTGCATGACATTCTGTTACGGGAGGGAAAGCAACCAGAAGTCGTGATACATGTTGGTACCAACGACATAGGCAGGAAGAGTGATGAGGTCCTGAAGGGTGAGTTTCGGGGAGTAGGCAGAAGGGTGAAGAACTCACGTTCTCAGAATGGCTGCCAGTGCTACGTGATAGTGATGCTGAGAATTGGAGGAGATGGCAGTTAAATGCATGGCAGAGGAGTTGGTGCAGGGTTTTAGACTATTGGATCATTGGGATCTCTTCTGGGGAAGGTGGGACCTGTACAGATTGGATGGGTTGCACCTGAACTTGAGGGGTAGCAATATCCTTGCAGGTCGGTTTGCTAGGTTGGTTCGGGAGGGTTTAAACTAACTTGCCAGGAGGATAGGACCCGGAGACATAGAGCAGAGAAAGAAGAGCATGGAGTAAATCCAGATCTAACATATAGAGCGGCTTTGAGGAAAGACAACCAGAACAAAGGGTGTAAATGTAGTAAGGTAGAATGGCTAAAGTGTGTGTACTTTAATGCAAGAAGTTTCAGGAACAAAGGAGATGAACAGAAAGCTTGGATACATACATGGAATTATGATGTAGTGGCCATTACAGAGACTTGGCTGGCACCAGGGCAGGGATGGATTCTCTATATTCCTGGATTTCAGTGCTTTAATAGAGATAGAGAGAGGGAAAAAGTGGAGGAGGGGTGTGTTACTGGTCAGGGCTATTATTACAACGAGAGAAAGGGTGGTTAAGGTAGCAGGATCATCTTTTGAGTCCTTATGGGTGGATGTCAGGAACTGGAAGCGAGCAGTTCCTCTACTGGAGGTATTTTATAGGCCCCCTGGTAGCAGCAGGGAAACTGAGGAACAGATTGAGAGGCCGATTTTGGAAAGATGAAAACATAACAGGATTGTTATCATGGATGAATTTAACTTCCCTAATATTGACTGGCACTTGATTAGTTCCAAGGATTTAGATGGGGCAGAGTTTGTTAAGTGTGTCCAGGATAGATTCCTGTCACAGTATGCTGACAGGCCAACTAAGGGGAATGCCATACTAGATCTTCTATTAGGTAACGCACCGGTTCAGGTCACAGATCTGTCAGTGATTGAGTATCTGGGGGATAGTGATTACAGCTCCCTGGCCTTTAGCATTATCATGGAAAAGGATAGAATCCGAGAAAACAGGAGAATAAAATTGGGGAAGGGCAAATTATGAGGATATAAGGCTAGGAATTGCGGGTGTGAATTGGCATGATGTTTCTGCAGGGAAATGTACTAAGGACGAAGTCGATGTTTAAGGATCACTTGCAGGATGTTAGGAATAATTTGTCCCGGTGAGGAAGATAAAGAAATGTAGGGTGAAGGAACTATGGGTGACAAGTGAGGTGGACAATCTGCTCAGGTGGAAGAAGGCAGCATACATAAGGTTTAGGAAGCAAGGATCAGATGGGTCTATTGAGGAATATAGTGTAGCAAGAAAAGAGCTTAAGGGGCTGAGAAGAGCACGAAAGGAGCATGAGAAGGTTTTGGCGAGTAGGGTAAAGGAAAACCCCAAGACATTCTTCAGTTATGTAAAGAACATAATGGTGACAGGAGTGAAGGTAGGACCGATTAGAGATAAAAGTGGAAAGATGTGCCTGGAGGCTGTGGAAGTGAGTGGGGTCCTCAATGAATACTTCTCTTCGGTATTCACCACTGAGAGGGAACTTGATGACGGTGAGGACAATATGAGTGAGGTTAATGTTCTGCAGCATGTTGATATTAAGGGAGAGGAGGTGTTGGAGTTGTTAAAATACATTAGGACGGGAAGGTCCCCGGGGCCTGAAGGAAAATCCCGCACGCTGCTCCACGAGGCAAAGGAAGAGATTGCTGAGCCGCGGGCTAGGATCTTTATGTCCTCGTTGTCCACGGGAATGTTACCGGAGGATTGGAGGGAGGTGAATATTGTCCAATTGTTCAAAAAATGTAATAGGGATAGTCCGGTTAATTATAGACCAACTAACATTATGTCTGTGGTGGGAAAGCTGTTTGAAAACATTCATAGAGATAGGATCTATGTGCATTTAGAGAATCATGGTCTGATCAGGGACAGTCAACATGGCTTTGTGAAGGGCAGATCGTGTCTAACAAGCCTAATAGATTTCTTTGAGGAGGTGACCCGGCATATAGATGAGAGTTGTTCAGTGGATGTGATCTACGTTTATTTTAGTAAGGCATTTGACAAGGTTCCACACGATAGACCTATTCAGAAAGTCAGAAGACATGGGAAGTTTGGCCATTTGGATTCAGAATTGGTTTGTCTGTAGAAGGCAGAGGATCGTGGTGCAGGGAGTACACTCAGACTGGAGGGTTCTGACTAGTGGTGTCCCACATGGATCTGTCTGGGACCTCTACGTTTTGTGAGTTTTATTAACGACCTAGATGAGGGGGTAGAAGGGTAGGTTGGCAAGTTTGCAGATAACACAAATGTTGGTTGTGTTGCAGATAGTGTAGAGGATTTTTGAAGATTGCAGACAGACCTTGATAGGATGCATAAATGGGCTGAGAATTGGCAGATGGAGTTCAACCCGGAGAAGAGTGGGCTGGTACACTTTGGAAGGACAAACTCCAAGTCAGAGTGCAAAGTAAATGGCAGGATACATAGTAACGTGGAGGAGCAGAGGGATCTGTGGGTACATGTCCACAGATCCCTGAAAGTTGCCTCACAGGGAGATCGGGTAGTTAAGAAAGCTATTGGGGTGTTAGCATTCATAATTCGAAGGATAGAGTTTAAGAGACGCGGTGTAATGGTGTAGCTCTATAAAACTCTGGTTAGGCCACACTTGGAGTACTGTGTCCAGTTCTGTTCACTTCACTATACGAAGGATGTGGAAACTTTGGAAAAGATACAGAGGAGATTTACCAGGATGCTGCCTCGTTTAGAGAGTTTGGATTATGATGAGAGATTAAGGGAAATAGACAGAGTGGACAGCCAGCGTCTCTTCCCCAGGGCACCACTGCTCAGTACAAGACGACATGATTTTAAGGTAAGGGGAGGAAAGTTCAAGGGGGATATTAGAGGAAGGTCTTTCACTCAGAGAGTGTTTGGTGTGTCGAATGCACTGCCTGAGTTAGCGGTGGAGGCAGATATACTAGTGAGGTTTAAGAGAGTATTAGACAGGTAGTTGGAGGAAATTAAGGTGGGGAGTTATATGGGAGATAGGATTTGAGGGTCGGAACAACATTGTGTGCCGAAGCTCCTGTAATAAGCTGTACTATTCTAATAATTCTAATAAATAATGGGCCCATTCTTATCCTATTTGGTAAGTGGCACAGGCAGCAGTCCAGTGATTAATGCCATGTAAGTTCTGTTTTCCAAACTGCTAGGTAGCACTCTACAATATCTGTTCCGTTCTCCCTCACCTGTCTACTTATGTAATTGGTGTCAATATGTATCAGGTCTACTGTCTGCTCCCCATGCCCATGAGAATGCCATGAAACTGCACCGAGGACTCTTCGAGTTCTTTAAAGAAAAAGAACAATAAACAAGCAGTAGAGACAAAGCAGAAGCGCATGAGGTTGAGGCAGTGTACGCGGATTTTGAGAACTCCTTTGAGAATCAGACTGCTGATCATCTCCGAACCCATGTATTATGATAACATAACAAAATGGATAAGACTGCCAGTGACTACTAGTGTTCCACACTGACCTTTGTTATGACGATCCTTTTGGCGTTATATGTCAGTGAATTCGATGGAAGAACTGATGGCTTTGCTACAAATTTGCAAAGGATATCTTGATGCATGGACTGACAGGTAGCTTTCATGATAGAAAGATCCTGCTGAAGGACCTACACAGATTAGAGGCATGGACAAACAATTGACAGATGTAATACAGTGTCGGGAAATCTATGGTCATACACTTTGGTTGCAGAGATGAAAAGTGACCTTTTCTAAGTGGAGAGAATGTATATAGGTATAAGATGCAAAGGAACTTAGGAGTTCTGGTGCAGGATTCCCTAAATATTGATTCGCAGGTTTAGTCTATGATGAACAAGGAAAATGCCAGGCTAGCATTCACTTAAAAAGAATTGGGATGTAAAAGCAATAATAAAATGTTAAGAATTTATAAAGCACTGGTAAGACCTCTCTTGGAGTATTCTGAACAGCTTTGCGTTCCTTATCTCAGCATTGATATTCTGAAACCACAGAGTTCAAGGATGTTTGCGAAAGTGATTCCTGGAGAGAATGGATTGTGCTCTGAACGGCACTTGGTTGTTTTGTGGGCCAGTTTACTAGAATTCCTAAGAGGGAGAGGTGAGCTAATGAATCCCACGTTAGAGTTAATGTGGTGAGAATCTTTCCTCTGCTGGGAGAGTCTAAGACCAGAAATCACAGCCTCAGATTAGAGGGACGTCCAGTTAGATCGGATTGGAGGAGCCATTTCTTCCCCAGAAAGTGGTGAATCGGTGTGTGTGTGTGTGTGTGTGTGTGTGTGTGTGTGTGTGTGTGTGTGTGTGTGTGTGTGTGTGTGTCTTTTTTTTTTCCATAAGCAGTAGTGGAACCCGTCATTATCTATATTTAAGGCAGAGGTTGATATAATTAGGATTTGTCTGGGCATGAAATACGGTGAGAAGGCAAGAAAGTGAGATTGGCAGGAAAATTGATTTAGTAATGATGAAGGCGGAGCAGACTCGATGGGTAAAATGGCCAAATTCTGTTGCTATATATTGCTCTCTTATCGATATGTTAAGATTAATATTTCTTGCTTTATTACCAAAGCATAACCACACACCGGTAGCACGCATTAACTTACATTAAAAGCGTCAACAGTACCGAATTGCAATGTCCAAATCCCAGCTGATCGTCTCATATTCATGACTGCTAAGTTTAAAGTAAACTTTGCTTCTCTGCTCTCCCTGGTCATTCTCCCACGGAGATGTTGCTGGAGGGGTATAGCAGCCAAGTATGCGGACGTCCCCCACAGCTATGTGGCGAACTTCGCCATGTCTTCAGCCTGAGTCTCAGTCTCCAGAGGGTTCCCGTGCTGTGGAAGACGTCCTGCCTTCCTCGTCCCTGTACCGCAGACGCCGCGCCCCAGTGGCTTCAATGACTACAGACCGGTGGCATTGACCTACCACATCATGAAGACCCTGGAGAGATTTGTTCCAGGGTAGCTCCGGCCTATGGTTAGGCCACACTTAGACCCCCTCCAGTTCGCCTACCAGCCCCGACAAGGAGTTGAGGATGCCATCGTCTACCTGCTGAATCGTGTCTACGCCCACCTGGACAAGCCGGCGAGCACTGTGAGGGTCATGTTTTTTGACTTCTCCAGTGCGTTCAATACCATCCGCCCTGCTCTGCTGGGTGAGAAGCTGACAGTGATGCAGGAGGATGCTTCCCTGGTGTCATGGATTATTGATTACCTGACTGGCAGACCTCAGTACGTGCGCTTACAGCACTGTGTGTCAGACAGAGTGGTCAGCAGCACTGGGGCTCCGCAGGGGACTGTCAGGTCTCTCTTTCTCTTCACCATCTACACCTCGTATTTCAACTACAACACAGAGTCTTGTCATCTTCAGAAGTCTTCTGATGATTCTACCATAGTTGGATGCATCGGCAAGGGAGATGAGGATGAGTACAGAGCGTCGGTGGGAAGCTTTGTCACATGGTGTGAGCAGAATCATCCACAGATTAATGTGAAAAAGACTAACGAGCTGGTGGTGGACCTGAGGAAGGCTAAGGCACCGGTGACCCCTGTTTCCATCCAATGGTCCGTGTTGACATAGTGGAGGATTACAAATACCTGGGGGTACGAATTGACAATAAACTGGACTGGTAAAAGAACAGTGAGGCTGTTTACAAGAAGGTCAGAGCCGTCTCTATTTCCTGAGGAGACTGAGGTCATTTACCAACTGCCGAACGATGCTGAGAATGTTCTACAAGGTTCTGGTGTCCAGAGCTGTCATGTTTGCTGTTGTGTTCTGGGGCAGCAGGCTGTGGGTAGCAAACACCAACAGAATCAACAAACTCATTTGTAAGGCCAGTGATGTTGTGGGAGTGGATCTGGACTCTTTGACGGTGGTGTCTGAAAAGAGGATGCTGTCCAAGTTGCATGCCATCTTGGACAATGACTCCCATCCACTCCATAATGTACTGGTTAGGCACAGGAGTACATTCAGCCAGAGACTCATTCCACCGAGATGTAACACTGAGCATCATGGGAAGTCATTCCTGCCTGTGGCCATCAAACTTTACAACTGCTCCCTCGGAATGTCAGACACCCTGAGCCAATAGGCTGGTCCTGGACGTATTTACACTTGGCATGATTAACTTATTATTGAAATATTTATGTTTTTATATTGCTATATTTCTTCACTATTCTTGGTTGGTGCGGCTGTAACGAAACCCAACTTCCTTCGGAAGCATTCAAGTATGCCTGTCTGTCTGTCTGTTACCGTCCGATGCTGACATCCAGATATAATAAAACCAATCAAAAATCCCGCAATTCAGAGACAAACAATTTAGTTCCCGATTATATAAGCATTCATTTTATATTAAATATGTGAGCGCACGCGCGAGCGTGTGTGTGCGTCCGCGCGCGCGCGCTCTTCACTCCTGGTTGAGTCGTCGGTGTCCCGTCATGATAAGCTTTTGCACCGATCGTTTTGGGGATTACTCATCATATCTGTTTGATTGATTGGGTACTGAATGATTGGGTACTGTGGGACTAAAGAACGATTCCAATTACTTCCTGTTCTTCTACATTGTAATCAGCCACAGGAGACAGAAGATTAATGATATCACTGTCAATGATCTTTTCGCGAAGAATTCAATAACTCAATCCCTGGTGCTTACTCTCCGCTGTCAGTTGTATTGTGAGATACCGAAATAGTGGTCGCTTGTAGCTGAAATCAAGTACTCTTTTAAATAAATATTTTGATTTTGCAAGAACGAATAAATATGTTTGAATTTATTTGTAAATCTTCCCTATTACCACAAACAAGGACTTCACTCCCTTCTTCAGCTCCTCCCTGAATTTCTTCTGTGTCAGTCCATAGATACACGTGTTGGTGCAGGTACTGAGAGAGGACAACATAAACCCACATTCCTGCAGGATATAGGTCGATTTGCTGAGGTATCTGTCAGAGTAGGAATAGTTTTCGACTTGCCAGTTCATAGAATGTACGACATTGGGCATCCAAAATAATGTCAAATTAGCTGAGAGAGCGAACAACAGAATCATTGACTTTCTGCGGTTTGCCAGCTCTGGATCTTAACGATTTTCGCAGCTTTTCCGAAGCACCTGGCGAACTCTATTTGTTGCTATAATCCGTTTGACCGTTGAAACATTAAAGCACAGAATTAGTCCTATTGGTAATAACGGTGTTGTGATGCTATCAAATACCTCGAAGGCTTTCCAGAGCGCTGACGAGTGGTATTCTGCTACGGCTATACAACGCCATCGATCGACTGCAAAGTAAAATGGAATGGCCTGGGCACAACACGCTGCACTCACTGTTGCCACCACCACAGTCGCTGTTCTCTCTCTGCAATATCGGTTGCGCAGCTTCTCACAGCAGATGGCGACCAAAAGTGAAAGCTACCGTCAACCAAACGGAACAGTCCCAGCTTGCGATACTCAGGACAAGTAGCACAGAACACGCTGGTGTTAGGAACAAGAAGGTTACAAAAATAGATATAATTTATCTTCTCGAATATAATAACGACGATAACTACCATCAGATCGGCTGCGGCCATTGCCACAAGGTACTGAGTGATGCATTTGGACAGTCCGCATTTCCCTCGCGACAGGATGACAATCGCCGTTAGGTTAACTGAAATAAAATATTAAAAATCAATTACTATCAGTTGCCACAGAATGATTGCTGTGACTTCATTTGCGTTGTGTGATTAATAGACTATCGGACTATTTTCTAGAGACGCTGCCAGGGTAAATTCCAGCTGCGTTGACCGAGAGGGTTTGCGGATCGCCCCATCAGGCTGATTCTGATTAGATCTCATTAGTTTTACATCCCAAAGTCAACCACTAGAAGGAATGTCTGACTCTGAGCAGAATTAGGCCATTTTTCCCATTATATTTCGCGGAGTCATTTCATCTTGGCGAAACTATATTTTCTCTCAGGCACAATATCTTGCTTTCACCATATACCCCCGTGCCGTGACCAATCATGAATCTCTAAAACTCTGTCTCACATATGCGTAAAGATTTTGCCTCCACAGCTGTCTGTGGCAACGAATACAATAGATGTCCCACTCTGTGGATTAAGAAATCCCTTGATATTTCTGTACTAAAATGAGACTGTGTCTGCTGGTTTAGACTTTCCCCCTCTCAGGAAACATTCTTTCCACATCCACTCTATCAAGGTCGATTACCATTTTATACGTTTCCATTAGGCCATCCCTCATACTTCTGAATTTCAGTAAATACAGCCGCATAGATATCAAATGCTCTTCATTAGAAGCTATCAAGACGAGATTCCCATTCATGAACATCCTTTGAACTCTTTCCAGTTGCCGTACATTTTTTGTAGGATAAGGGACCCAAAACTGCTCACCTCACAATACCTCAAATGATCCTTCACCAGAGCTTTATAAAAGTCTTGATTTTATATCCAATCCTCTTGAAACGAATGCTAACATCGGACTTACCTTACTCAGCAGAAACCCACTCTCCAAATAAATCTTTGGAGAACCCTCCACAAGTTATAGAAAGTATTTTTGTATGTTCTCTCTGTTCAAAAATAAACAATCGTTTTATTTCGTCTACCAATGTGCGAGAGAAACCCACTTTTCGAAACTATATTCCATCCGTTCCTTCTTTGCCCAATCACCTAATATATCTAAAGGTGTCTGAGGCCTCTCTATTTCCTCAAAACTACGTCCTTACACCTACCTCGATTTGTCAGCAATAATTGCAACCCAACAAACTCATAAAACAACTCATTGACATATGGCGTAAGCTGAATCAGTCCCAACAGGAGACCATTGTGGAACACCACAAGTCATCGCCAGCCAATCAGAAAAGGCTCCCTTTAATTCCTCTCTTTTTATTCTACCGATCATCAACCTTTGTTTTATCCGTGCTAAAGCCGTTCCTATAATACTATGGGCTCGTAACCTGTTAAACAGTCTGATGGGACTTTATTAAATATCTTCTGAACCACCACGGACACCATATTATCCGACTCTCATTTGTCTATCCAAGTATCTGTAACTACATCCTTAAAAAGGATTCCAACATCTTCCCAACAACAAAGTTTAAACTAACTGGCCTATAATTGCCTTTGGTCTGCATCTCTCCCTTCTTGAAGAGTGGAGTTATTATTGATTCTTGAAATGTCCCTTCTACTACCTACACAATTTCTTCTTTCACCTCCTTCAGAGCCGTGGGGTTCCTAATGTAGTCCAGGAGACTTCCCTACTTTCACATCTTCCAATGCCCCAAGAATACTCTCCCATTTAATGGTAATTTCACAAATGTCATTACCTCTGATACTCTGGAAATTCCCGCTTACAATGAAGCCTGATGCTAAATATTTTTCCAGTTCATCCACCGTTTCCTTCTCTCTTTGGAAGAACATCCTTAACGCATGCGTCCAACATGTTCCTAAACACAGACGTCAGAGTAACGGCCCTGCAACTTTTTTACTGCTGCCTCTTTCCTTCGACGAGATTGCTTTTACTGCTTTACAACAGCTCACTGTTGAGCCGAGTAGGGAATCAACTATTCCAGTTATCACTAAGTTCCTTAATTGTTCCAGAATCTACTGATTCTTCAAAGATCATGGCCAACGTCCAGCGTTCCAATAAGCACTTTCCTTCCTCTTTTACACTTTATGTATCGGAAGATGTTTCTTATATTATTTTTAATATTATTAGGTGGCTTGGTTTTATTTTCAATCTTCACCTTCTTAATGACTATTGTCGTTGCTTTTCATTTTATTTCTATATGCTTTCCCAGGCCTCCAATATCCCATTAATTTTTGCTCCATGATATACCTTCACTTCGGCTTTTATTTTGGAGCTGAAATCTCTTGTCAGCCAAGCTTGTGTCCCCCCTACCTTTAGAATAATTCTTACTTGTCTAGTTTTAACCAACTCGTTTCTCAAGCCTTTGTACCTTTACACCATTAAGACACTGATACATCTGACTTCCACTTCTTCTTCTCAAATATCACGGTGAATTGGATCATATTATAATCACTTTCTGCTGAAAGCGCTTTTGCCCCAAGCTCTGTAATCAATTCCGGTATAGAGTATAGCACCAAATCCAGAATATCTGATCACCTGATAGAGTCAACCACGAGAAAGTCTAACAATCCTTTCGTTTTCTTTCTAGAAATTCTCCCCCTTGGAATCCAACTTCATTACAATGATTATCCACAGACATTAAGCTCCTAGTTATCATAATCTTTCAGCCATGATTCAGTGTGACTCCAGCATCATACACGACAAAGTCTAAATGTACTACAAGTTTACTTATCTTATACCGTACTGAATTATAACACTTTCAGTTGTCTATTCATCCTATTCGATTTTGGCCAAATTTCACGTTACAACTCATTCTACGGAGTTCAACCTCCCCATGCTGGCAGTCGCACTACACATTGTCCCAGATTGTAAACGAACTGCTTCATCTTCAGCAGTAGGTTCCAATCTCCGAAATAGTTTTAACCGACCCGGGCAAATCTAGCCAACCTGCCTGCAAGGTCATTGGACACCTTCGGGTTCAGGTGTAACCTATCCATTTATTACAGGTCGTATCTTCCAGAAACGTGATCGCTATTATTCATAAATCTGAACCTCTGCTCCATGCAGCAGATCTTCAGCCACACATTCACCTGCTTCGTCACGTTATTCTTGCCCTCACTGATACGTGGCACAGGCAGCAATTCATAGATTACCACCTTGGACGTCTGCTTCTCAATCTTCTACACAGCCCACTAAGTTCACTCTTTCGGTCTTCCTCCCCTTATCTACCTATGCCATTGGTGTCAACATGTACCCGGACTTCTTGCTGCTCACGCACACGCTTGTGAATACCATGGATTAGGACCGATACACCCCTGATCATAGCACCAGGGAGGCAACCTAATTTCGAAGTCTATCGATCGTGAACACAGAACGTCCTCTCTCTTCCTCTGAATGAGGAATATCCTAAGGAAATTCGGTCCTTCTGAGCCACAGCAGCGGATTCAGAGCCAACAACCCGAGCACTCTGGCTCACTGTAGTATTTTAAGTTGAACAATTATTATTGAATAGAACAGACGCAGGTGTACTCTGTACTGGCTAAGAAGTGTCTTTCCTTCACCTGAGAGTCATCCAGCTACTTGGATCCTGCAGTCCAGGGATGACTGCCTCCATATAGTTCCTGTCTATCACCTGCTCACACTCTTGTATGAGGCAGAGATCATAGAACAGAAGAGGACACACATCATACTCCCTCATTCATCAGACAGGCGCTCTGGAATGGAAAAAAATAATGGGGTAATGGCCGCAGCCGTTGGTTTTTGAACAAACTTATCTGTATTTGGAGAGACATAGGTACATTATTGACCAACAGACTTCTGTTAAAACTCAGATTTTATTTGCTTAACTGCGTTTTCTCCAAATTCGGGTAGGACTTATGAAAAAAGTGTCATGTTTGTTGATTGAACATACAACGGCAGGTACAAAGATAACTCATCTGAAATTGTCAGAATCCACCTCCTCGGAAATATGGCTACTTCTTTATGTAATTTAATTACTAATATAAAATGGTGTGAAACTATATTGCCATTTATTTATTTCACTAAATAACATTGCACATGATTACATTCAACCTTAACTAAAACCACATAGAAGGGATAATTTTTAATTCCCTAAGTTTGCGCTGAAAGGAAAGGAAAAAAAAACATTTTCCGTGGCGAGAGTGGGAGTCAGCTGGTCACTATTTGGGAGTTAACAAATACCTGCGAAGTATCGAGTCTTTTCGTCCCTACAGTAAACTTTCACGGGATAATAAGCGGAATTTTGCCCAGGATGTCCGAGGGCAGAGAGCGACATCATAGCATAGAACAAATTTAACTAGACCGGGCGTGGAGATTCATCTCTGTAACTGGCAGAATGGCACGTTAAACAGTATCTTTGCAACATATAACCATATAACCATTCAACAATTACAGCAAGGACAAAAGCCATCTCAGCCATTCTAGTCCGTGCCGAAGTCCGTGCCTCGTCCCACCGACCTGCACTCAGCCCATAACCCTCCATTCCTTTCCTGTCCATATACCTATCCAAATTTATCTTAAAAGACAATACCGAACCTGCCTCTGCCACTTATACTATAAGCTCGTTCCACACAGCTACCACTCTCTGAGTAAAAGTATTCCCCCTCGTGTTACCCCCAAACTTTTGCCTCCAAACTCTCAACTCATCTCTTCTTGATTGTATCTCCTCTACTCTCAATGGAAAAAGCCTATACACGTCAACTGTAACTATCCCCCTCATAATTTTAAATACCTCTATTAAACACCTGTCTTGATGAAATCTTCGTGAAGACACTCGACCAGAAAAGTTAAATATTTATTTTGCTCTACAGACAATGCCTGAACTACTGAGCTTAGCCAGCACTCTTTGTGGGGAATTTTCCTGTCTGCACTTTTCGTAAGCATATTTAAACATATTTAAACATTTCTTTCAGACGGTTCGTATAACAGTAGCACCTCGAGGTAATGTGTGCTTAGCTTAGTTTTACAATCATATATATATACATTTGTTTTACACCTGAATCATATCCTATGTCACAAACCTAAAAATCAAAGCGAAATATACTTAGAATGTGTGTTAACAGCAAAGGTTTCTCTTTTTATTTTCCAACGTCTGAATAAAAATGCACTGAACGCATATGCGCCTTGGGCACCAACAAACCGTTAATCTACCATGCACCGAGCGTAAGATAAAGACGTAACATTACCTGGAATACCGAGTGCTGCCAGAACTGGGCAGTAAATTCTGACGATGTTGTAAATTGCGGAATATCCCATTTTCTACCTGAAACAGCGATCGTTTATGCAGAGTGTCCCAACTGCCTGCAAGCAGGGATTCGAAGAGTTCTTATACATCCTTCAGAACAGCGGTCAAATTATTTCGTGCTCCCATTGGTCACATTAGACACAATCCACTGAACAAACACGCAGTGTCTACTATTTTTACTCTTTGTGTTAACGTCTAATATATTTAACTCTTACAGGAGAATTAGAACAATACACCTTTGACGTTGCTTCGAAGCATTTTCAGTGCGGAGAACCAGTGTCGTTCTGTTTCACAATCGTTGAATCGTTAAGGTACTAGAATTTGGTCGGAAAACGGGCATGGTAAAGGTGGAAGGAATAAATAAAAGGATAGAAATGGTGACCTTACGTAAAGTCATTCTGGATTGCGAGCTGGTGTATGGATCAGTTGAAATAGGGGTGCCCTCAGAATTCCCGAGAGCTGACGTGGACATCCTGCTGGGGAACGACTTAGCAGGGGGTAAGGTTTGGTCAGAAATGCTGCCGACCTGCCGACCGGGGAGTGTGGTGGCCCCGCCCCTAGCGCCCAAGGACTATCTCGCCGGCGCGGTCACTCGCAGCATGTCGAGAGAGGCAGCTGAGAACGAGAGCAGTTTAAATATGGCCAGTTTTGATTTGGCCGAGACATGTTTGCTGACCCTGTGCCATGAGAGTTTAGAGGGTGGTAAGACGAAGAGTAGTAAAGTGAAAGGGGCTAAGGGAGAGGAGATAGATCTGCCCTTAGCGAAGAGAAAGGTCCTAAAGGTAGGAAATAAAGATGAGAAACAGATAAAGCAGTTAAAAGGTCCGGAGTTGGAAATGGATGAGTCTGGTTGGGCAGAATTGTTTGAAGAACTTGAGAGTACTAAAGGTGTTCCCGATAATGAGGTGAGGGCAGTCCTAGATGGAAAGGGTACCCTTGCCTCGAAGGAGTCTGCTGAAAAGGCCGAGGAGGTTGTTTCAGCTCGCAGGCTTGCGCCTTCCCCGGGTGGGAGCTGCCCAGAGAGTAACTGGGAGGATCGGGGGAAGTTAGAATTTGAAAAAGGTACGGGTGTTGAAAGCCTGGAAGATGCTAATGTCCTGTTTGAGTGTGTCCATGATGGGGATGCCCGAGGGGCTGAACCTAGTAACGGAACTCAGAAGAAGTCTGAGGTATCTGATTCAATGGAACGGGGCGGCCGTCCTTGAGGGTCAGATAGACTTGGTTCAGTGGGAAAAGGGTTAACCTTGGTAACCGGGGGAAGTGTGAGTTCCCCGGTGTTTGTACTCGAAGGTGGGTTCAAAGTTAACGCACAATTTAAGAATGGGGGGGATGAGGATTGTTATTGAAGGAAACCGAAAGTCTGCAGTTTCCAAATCGAAGGAAGAAATCTTAAACCTGGCAGATCGCTCACAGAGTGAGCAGGGGAATAGCGGGGCCCCCCACTCTATTGTTATGCCAGGATGGGGTGTGAAGAGGCCGCATTCGAAATGCTACTTGAGCGAAGACTTCGAATTAAACACCAATAGCCTGAAGAGTACTGATAAAAGAGCCAGGCACCTGGGTAAAATCAAAGAATTTAATGGAAATGGTCTAAGTTTGGGGCATGGTGTTGCTAAAATAACCCCGATGAACGAGGCGGGCGGGAGTTCACCACGCAAAATTACTCAAGTTCCCCACGGGGGGGGGGGGGGGTGCTCGCCGAAAAAGAGGCGACGGTTAATGGGGATGCCATTGCTAAACAGCAAAGCAGGTTGAACGGGTTTGCGCCAAAGCCTGTGAATAATAAAGACAGCCATTTTGGAGACCTGCCGGTTAAGTAAAACGACTGAAACGATTAGTATTCGCATAAACTTTTGTAAATGCACCTAAGCTAAGGTCACACCTCCTTAGTTTTGTTGCTGGAAAAAAAAACACAAATAGGTGTTTATTGAATTGAAGTCTGATGATACAAGTACGGTAAGCGATGTTAAGATATTAAACAAAGGGACACTGTAATCGTTAACTATTTAGATACTGACTTGAATGTATAACGGTAGTACTCTGTGAAAAGAAAAACTTGTGTATTGTGTTAAATTCAAAAATCCTGTAAGACTGTGTACCACTCCGTTTTAACCGCTGGTAAAACCGTTTTTAAGAGGGGAGTTATTATGATCCTAGCCCACTCCTTTGTGAGAATCGCAAGAGCACCCGTTGAGGGGGGGTCAGTAGACCCAAGAAGTGGGAGAGAGAGAGATATGCTGAATAGACTCAGGAAGTGGGAGAGAGAGAAACGTGCCGAATAGCACGTTCCACCCGGGATGTCAAATAAGGCGACAGTGACTATTGTCCCATGGAGACCACGTGTAAAGCCCTCGGGCAAAGTGGGCTGGTTGAGAGAGAGATTGCATCATCCCAGCCTGATTGACACATGCGACACCGTGAGGAATTATAAAAGACGGTCTAAGGGGGACAGCCCCTTCAGACGCACCAAGAAGACACGAGAGTGATCCCGCCGTGGCGGGAAGCCATTCTGAAGGAAGCCACGTGCGTTAGATTCCGGGATTGGAATTTGTGGCTGGAATCACGGAAAACCGCTTTTATCTAGCATCGGGGAGAGGGAACCAACGCTCCCCCGATTTCACGGAAGCTTCATAAAGACCCGGACAGATTTTCCTCTTCTCCCCAATCTCTCTCTCTCGGTCGCTCCACGTGAAACCCAGCGATTCTCAAAAGGCTGAAGCCTGCAGACTTCTGAGTGACTTTTATATTTCAAACGGACAATATATTAACCCCTAGACAACAGTAGAGCTCACTTCTTAATGATGATTATTACTATACCCGCGCTTTCGATTGAGTATTGACGACGTGCATTATCTGAATGTTTGTATTAACCTTACTTTTGTGCCCCTTTATAAATAAACACGTTTGAAAATAGTGACATCAGACTTCAACTGACCTCTCTATCTTTGCTGGTAAGTTATCCAGTTACGGGATACGTAACACTGTATTCATCTGATTTTTAAATATTTAGCCAGTCTTAACCGTCCTCCGATTGCAGGTTGAAATAATAATTCTCAGTTTCTTTATCTATTTGACAGATAGGGAATACTCTTAAAATAATATTACATCACCAAGATCACTTAGAACTTTTTGTGCATTATCTTGGAAATTTCGCATCTGTAGATTTTCTCGTCTTTGTATATCAGCAAAGTGATCACTTGATCTTTTGCATCACGATCTTGTTCTCCTTTTTCTATCTGTATTCGTATGTGTGTGTGTGTGTTTGTGCTTGTGTGTGTGTGTATCTGTGTGTGTGTGTGTGTGTGTGTGTGCCTGTGTGCGTGCGTGCGTGCGTGTGTGTGTGTGTGTGTGTGTGTGTGTGTGTGTGCCAGTGTGCATGCTTGTGTGTGTGTGTGTGTGTGTGTGTGTGTGTGCCAGTGTGCCAGTGTGCATGCTTGTGTGTGTGTGTGTGTGTGCCAGTGTGCCAGTGTGCATGCTTGTGTGTGTGTGTGTTTGTGTGTGTGCGCGCGTTGGTCTCCATTCAGAGATGAATAACCAGCCACTTGAAAGATGGAATCTGTAAATGTTGTTGACCCTGGACGAAGCTCAGTCTTTGTAATTAAAGCCTTATCGCCATTAGGGTCACTGCTGAGGTAACGCCGAATAGTCTTGATGTGTTTGTCTTGAATTAGCCCAATATATACCAATATGGACATCAGAGATGATGGTGTTGAATTTAAGTTTTTGTTCAAAAAACTAGTAGTAAGAAATTTAGTGAGGCGTATAAGCGTATCTCTTGAGACAGATCATCTGTATAAATCAGGGCCGCTTTGAATGATACAGCTATCACCGGAGCTGTGAATACAGGAGAAACAGAAATAACAGTTAATGATTGAAATGGTGTATCCACTCATCTGGCGGAGAGAAGGTGTTTACTATCCTTTTGTTTCAGCTTTTAGAATTCCCGGTAAGCCGCAGTGTCAGCAGCTGTTTGTGGGATTTCAGATTTAACTTCAATGTTGTGATTAATTCTGCCGCTAGTTTCCACTGTCGCCTGCACAATCCCAATGTCTCGTACTTCAGGAATGGAGTAGGAACTCCGGGAATATCGATTTTGGGATTTCGATCTAAAAACAAAACGTTACAAGAATTCCGGCGGTTTGTGATCAAAAATGGGTCTCTGTGCTTTCCGTCTTCTTGCAGCTGCAATGAATTTGCAAACACTGTGCTTATGCACCCCGCGAAGATTACTGCAATATATTTCCTGTTTTGCGTGAGAGCGAAAGGCTGAGTTAGGGGCCACATGTCGGGGTCCGGTCCGGTCCGGAGCACACTTTCCGGGTCTTGATTTGGTCCCTCCCGTCACCCTTGAACCAGCAAGGATCCTCCTGGCTTAAGGAGGCACATTTGTAGCCAATTCAGCTGCAGGTGTTTTAGGGGCCTTGTGATTGAGACCAGGAGGGGGTCGTTTTGTTCCTATCCTGCTCTGTCTCCTGCTCTCTGCCGGCACCCTATCCTGTTACCCCGCCCGGGTTCTGATCTGCTCCGCATCCTGGTTACTCTGCCCAGGTTCCGAACTGCTCTGTATTTGTTCTGTCCGGTTTGGGCTTGTTCCCTTGCCTTTTCTCGCATGCGCGGGTCCCGCTGCTCCGCCCGTGTTGCCTTGCTCCACTGTCGCGCAGTTTGCCTGCCTCTCCCGAGTTATCTGGGGATCATGGCTGTCGTGTTGGTCACCCTGGACCTTCCGTCCGTTCTACCCCTTTGCCTCCGTCGGGCAGGTCTGGCCGGCCTGCCGCTGCCCGGCGTGGTGTTCTGTCCGTTCCTCCACCTCCCCCCCCCCCCGCTTCCGATGGGTGGTGCCCCGCACCTGCCTAGGACTCCGCGTCTTGCCCAGGCCTCCGTGTTTCCGCCTGCGAGGCGGCGCTACCCGGGACATATTCGGCCCGCACAGTGGGGGTCTCTTCCAGTCAAGCCATGTACTTCAAGACCTCGCCTTCTGCCTGTACTCTGGGATCCTTCTTCCCGAGCTCCGGGATCCTTCTGCCCGAGCTCTGGGATCCTGCTGCTCCAGCTCTGGGATCCTTCTGCCCCAGCTCTGGGGTCCTTCTGCCTCTCCTGGCTCTGGAATCCTGCTCTGCCTGCCTGCGTCCTGCACTTGGGTCCATTCCTGTTCCCGCTCCTGACACCACAATCCAACGATCTACTGCTGGCAACACTTTTGCAGATGTGAGGAGTTCCCTGTTGTAACACAAAACTGTTGTGGATTTCTAATAAATGTGTGCGATATTATTCAATATATAGCAGTTGATGGAACACATAAGGAACTTGTTGCTCATCAAATGTCACAACCGACGAGGAGTTTCATTGACATTAATACGGTGGAATCTACATCTGGTACTGTTACGAACATCTGTCTGTGGCACCGAGTTTGCTGCTGGACGCTGAAACGCTCTCCATTGCTTCCCTGTGATGTATTCAGTGGGAGGATTCATTTCTGTCTGTGAGGTTGTGTCAGACAGCGCTGTGTCTCTTGGAATCAGTCAATGTTCCGTTGTAAAGTCAGTGAGGAGACAAATGCTGGAAAAGCAAACAAACTCGTGGAAAGCTGGTAACACTGAGACCCAAGCAGCTTGTATCGAAAGAGAAACCTGTTAACACTCGTGTCAGGGGTCTCTCAGAACACTTCGGAGGGGGAATACTTTATTTACAGTGTTTCTAGCATTTCCTGTTGTAGTTCCGTCCTTCGGCTGTTCTGTCGCTGACAGGGAACGCCATGGAAGTGGATGATTGTCTGATGGAAGAAACTCGCCGTCACCGTCCGGATTTATTCATTTCATCCAGACGAGACGCGGAAGGCGCCGGTAGAAAATGTTTCATCCAGTACTGAATCTGAGGAGGTAGTTTCCCGGTTTTAGCTTTCCGCTGCCACTTCACAATTCGGTCATCAGTGAGACATCCGGATTCAGATCGTACAGACTTTATTTTATTGTGTAAGCTTCTTCTCTGTCTCCGCCATCTCTGCGCCATCTCCCGCTCTCTTTATTCTTGCCGATAAATGCAACAATAAATTGGAAATAATACAGGATCACCTCAACTGCTGCATTGGTTTCTGCTCAGTACTTTCTCAGCTTGCTGTTCCCTGTCTCACTTCCAGCGAACTTGGTGGCGATTGTGATTGTGTCCCGGGGGAAATGCGGTCTCTCCAAATGTGTCGCTTGCTACCTGGTGGGAATGGCAGCGGCCGATCTCCTGGTCGTTATCTCCGATCCGCTGCTCAGGTGGACTGCAGAGATTTATTTCCCCCGATCATTCCTGCGAATCGCTCCTCTGTGCAGAATCGTTTTGTGGTTGATTTTTGCGAGCACTGTGTCCTCAGTGTGGTTGACGGTCGCTTTCACTGTCGATCGATTTGTGGCTATTTGCGATGAGAAACTGAAAAAAAAAATATTGCAGAGAGAGAGAACGGCGGCTGTAGTTATCGGGACATTGAGTTTGTTGGCCTGTTTGGAGAGTTTGTCCTAGTACTTCATCTACGGGCCTAAGGACTTAATTGATGGTGTTCCGTGGGAAAGCATCTATACAGCTGATTACAAACACTCTCTCTCACGGGCGGTTCTTACGATATTTCACTGCGGTTTCACCCCTTTTGTCCCATCCTTTCTGATTTTGCTGTTCAGTATTCTGCTGACGGGCGGATTCTAGCGGCTATTAGAGCCCGGAGGGGGCTCCGGGGACGAAAGAGTGGAGAGAATGACAAGGACCGGGAGATGGAGAACCGACGCAAATCCATCGCTTTGCTTTTCAGCATTACCGGTAGTTTCATTTTGTTGTGGGGAACCCAGCTCTTATATTCTATCTATCATCGGATTTCAATGAGTTTTGTTTATTCTGTCACGGATCCCCGTTACATCACAGAACAGACATGGATAATGCTACAGCTTCTCAGTACCTGCAGCAACTCGTGTATTTACGCCCTGACTCAGAGCAAATTCCGAGAGGAACTAAAGAATGCGGTGAAATACCCAATGAATCGGATTTTGAAACTCATGAGACATTGGAAATAAATTCTGTAAAGGCTTACAATTCGGCTGTCTTTATGGTTCCTATTCTATCCCCCCACTGGTGGGTAAATGGAAACAATGTGATGAACAGAGTTACAAAAAAAAAGAAAAAAATCTTGAGAGTATCTGCATTCGCTCGCAATTCAAAAGAACACGCAGAAAATTAGATCCTGATGATGGGTCTCGGCCTACATCGTCGACCGCTTACTTTTTTTTGCATAGAAGATGTTGGAGGAACCGGGCAGGTGAGGCAACATATATAGGAAAGAGTAAATTGTTGACGATTCGGGCCGAGAGCCTTTATCAGAGACCTGTCAGTTACTCACTGTTTTACATTTTGTGTGCTTTGTCAATTACAAAACAACTTCACTGGCTTCACTATGCTAGAGAATTCCTCGTGGTACCTCACGTCCCGCCCTGTTAAATTGAAGCCAGACACGAACCTGTGCCCTTGCTTCCCAGTTCTGACTAAAGTACCTGATCTTAAAGTATGTCAACCACTCCTACACAGGTGATAACTCGTCATTTCCTTCACTTTCTCTTTCTGCTTCTTTTCTCTTCCTGTACGTCTTACTTCTCTCTGCCACCTTCAAAATAATTTTAACAATATTTTTTACAATTGAACTTAACAGAAAAAAAACATTACCTTCACTTGTAGCTCTGTGAGAGATATGGAAATAGGGAAAGAGAGAGAGATAGATAGGAGGGTGCTGTGATAGAGTGACTGAGAGAGAGAGATAGTGAGAGTGAATGAGAAACCGTGACGGAGTGGGCGTGTGGGAGAGGGCGCAAGCGGGTGTGAGTACGAGTGAATACGAGGGAAGGAGACATCAGGAGGGGGAAAGACAGAGGCAGAGAAAGAAAAGGAGAGAGAGTATGAGAGGAAGATACTAAGAACGAATGAATCATCGTGAGGGAGTCAAGGAGGAAGAGAAAGAACGCGAATATACACGGAATGGAGGGATATGAATCACGTGCAGCAAACACTTACGACGTGCAACACAGACAGGACTATCTGTGGAAATGAGTGAGATTGCAGAATGGTGCGTTGCTTGCATCACGCCAGGGCCAAGGATGTCTCTGAGAAGGTACAGCCCATTTTGAAAGGGCAAGGTGAGAAGCTAGAGATCAAGGTCCGGATTAGAAAAGTTAAAAGAGAGACAAGGTCCTGCAAAGACAAGTTTTGGAGTAGAGCCGAGAGTTAAGAAGTAGGATATCTCGGGTGGTGATCTCAGGATTAATTCAGGTGCCACATGCCTGCGAGGTACGTGATAGTAAGTTGGTACACTTAAATGTGTGTCTCAAAATCAGGGACAGAAGAGAGGGCATCCGGAACACAGATCATTGTGATTTCTTTCCGGATCAGTAGAACTCGTCTAAGGAGGATGGATTACTCTTAAGGGGAACTAATATTCTGAGCCACTCTGATGATTTGCATCATTGGCATATAAAAGGGTTTCGGATCCGGAACAAGAGGTCAGTAAGTACCATTACACGAAAGGCAGAGACGAGGTCGAACACCAAAAGGGAGTCATGATGGGGCCACATTAATGAGCACAGCGGCACCGAAAAACTGTAGAGTCCTTCTTTCAGTGCAGGATGTAGAACAGTTAAGACCGACTGACTTAGAGGTTGGATTAATACATGCCATGGTGATTCATCCATTACTGAGATCTGCTTGAGAGCAGGGCAGGGCTGATAGCTAAACAATCCATGATTTAGATAATTCAGGCAGTACAGAGGATGTTAAAAGCACTTGGGGAGCTGCACAGCTGATCAGACAGAATGCCACAAAGACAAGGTCATCCCAGAGGCTCATCAAGTGAGACATGTGGGAAGAACTCAGGAATAAAATAAAAGTTCAATCACTGTGATGGCATTATACTGCAGGCCTCCCAACAGACAGTCGGAGAGTGGGACAGATATGTCAGCATGCCATAGCTGTAGTTCTTGAATAATCTCCCCAGAGTGCCTGAAACAAACGAAGCTCGGATTGGGTATTATTTGTAACGTTTGTTCAGAAAGGTTACCGGAAAGAGTATATAGATGGTCCACCAGGGTGGGAGACATACCTGGCATAGTATTAGGATAAGAGCATAGAGAGGTGATTGGAGTTTAATTCGGTAAGATTAAAGGATTATGATTCTGGAGGTTTTCAGATATTTAATGATAAAGGTAAGTCTGGAACTGCAGGTTGGATGAATGTAAATGTGTGCGTAACGCTTCGGGCCAGCGGCTTGTGTATGTCTAGGGGAAAATCCGTCCACCCGCCCAACCGTGTCTCCCGTTTCCATAGATACTGTGTAATACACGCTGGTACAAACTCGCACATACAATATCAGACAGCACAAAATGTATGTTTTACAGATTACACTTTATAAATCTTAATGTAACTAGGTAATTAATAGCGATACAATACAAAAAGAAAGAAGAGGCCGTCAAAACTTAGAGTTCCATCAGTCCGTGCACAACCGTTGGCGCTCAATTCCCGAAGTCTTCGGGCCACCGTTCGATCTTCTCCGACCTCCACGACCCCACCGCCTGGGACCAACCTCCGGGTCGTCCAGACCGCGTCCAGCACGTTCTTCCTCTTCGGTTCTCCTCCCGAAAATCCCGCGTACTCGCTCCAGATTCCCAAACATACAGATCAAATAACATCGCTTCCGTTGGTTATTTCCAACGTTATTAATAATTATAACCCAAACAATTCAACTAAACAGAGCATTACCTCATCAGTTACCGACAAAGAACTAATATCATCATAATGCTACAGAGAAGCCATTTTATGTATGCATTGCAGTTAATAATCTGAGAGCCCCGCATTCTCACCTCACGCTCTCATGACGTTCAGATAATTCGCCAACCCCTCCTGCAGAACACACAGCCTAACACATGTGCAGAAAGCCGAGGCATAACTCCCCAAAAGTGTGGAGATCAGACCCTGCCCCACAGGTGCCATGTTATCCAACCTATCTGGGGGAATAACTCCTTCTCTGAGATCTGAGCTCTCCCTCTTCCAACTCCTCCACCTCGGACAATACGAGAAACTCACGGGAACTATGAAGCGAACTCATACGCGAGCGGCCACCCAAAACTCGCTGTACCTCGAAACCCCCCATCACTAGCTTGGGGCGCACAACTTCCTCTCCAATGCCCTGTGGTACGCCCAACTGCCCACCACTAGACCGCCTTACCCCGTCTAAGCCAGTGGGGTAAGAGCCAGGAGCTCCCACCCCACCATCACGTGGGCTTCAGCAAACGGCAGCATGTACCAATCGTCCCAGTTCTCAACCTCCGCGTCAGTATCCCTCGCAGCGACTGGGCCCGGGTCCAACTCTCCCGGGGTTGGCGCAGCGTTCCGGTACTAGGCGCAGCCGGCATCTCGGGCTCCCGCTCTACCTGTACATCTCGCCCCAGTGGCAACAGGTGATTCCGATAGAGAATCTTCACTGGGCCCCTCCCATCCTCGGGTCTCACCTGGAAAACCGGTAGATTTGGCATCTGACTCTCTATTACATAGGGCATGCCAGCCCAGAGATCAGCCGGCGTGCGTTTCCCATGTTGTCCCAAATTCCGTTTTTGGATCTCTCAATAGCAGTTGGGAGAACTTTACCTTCTGGTCATACCTCTTTTTATTTCCCTGATTCTGCTTGACGGCCGGCTCCCAGCCAACCCATAATCTCTTTGTAGTTGTTTTTTTCATTTCCAACGCACATTTCGAGTAGGGCTTCGGCGATATTTCACCCGCATGCGTCCGAAAACAGAGGTCAATGGGCAACTTTGCCTTGCGCCCGAACATCAAACAATAGGGCTAGTATCTGGTAGCTTCATTTGAGGTGCAGTTGTAACAGTGGAACAGATAGCCGATATGTTGACTCCATCGGCTCTTTTTGCTAATCTCCAGAGTTCTGAGCATGTCTAACAGCATCCGATGAAAGCTCTCCGGCTGGGGACCGCCCTGCGGATGATAGGGCGCAGCCCTGGATTTCTGAACCCCAACATATCTGTAGTTTTTAGATGAGCTTACACTCAATGTCTCGTCCCTGATCATTATGTATCCGCCGGGGAAGGCGCTAATGCGCAAAATACATCTCCCAAAGCACTTTCGCCACCGGAGTCCCTCTTTGATCCTTAGTAGGGAACGTTTGAGCATACCTGATGTAACTAAGATATTCGCCATGTTGCTGGCACACATAACACTTACAACGGCCGCTCACTTTGCAAGTGTGACAACGGAGCAGCCTGCAAAGGAAGCATCTTTCGGTATATGCTGCGAATGCACGACGTACAATACTCTTCAACCTCCGGCTTCATTCGGGGCCAGTAAACCCTGCCTTTGAGCAATCCATATGTCTTCTCCTCTCCCCAAATGCCCAGAATCATCGTGCAGGGACTTCAACACAAACTTCCAATACCTTTCCGACAGGATCAACTTCCAACACCGAGGTCGATTAGGGAGTGCCGTTACCCGGCATAAAACTTGTTTAGTCAACTTCAACCGAGGCCATTCCCTCAATAACTGAGGCACTGAAGCGTGTTTCGTCTTCTCCGCCCACGTCACATCCCCCTTTTCGACCGCGCTCTCAACAGTGCCAATGTCCGGGTCGTCTCGCTGAGGAGCTGCCACTTCCCCCGGGCTTAGTTCCGGCAACTAAGTAGTCTTCAGTGCAGTAAGGTCACAGTAAACTGGGGGTAGGGCGTCATCAGAAGCCCCTAATGGGTCCACCACTCGCTCCGGCCTTTCCTTCTCCTCGACTTTCACAGTGATGGCAAACTGACACATGGCTTTCACCCCAGCAGCAGGATCGCTCTCCCATTCCTCGCCCGTCTCCAGTTCCTCATGCTCCCGTAGTAACGAAACATTCGCATCGACATTCTTGCTCCCAGGCCTGTATTTCAGACTGAAAGCATATACCGACAAAGCCGCCAACCACCGATGCCTGTAGCATACATTTTCGTCGAATTCAGGCTATAGGTAAGTGGGTTGTTGTCCGTCCTCACCTCAAACTTGGCTCCGTCGATATAGTCACTCAGCTTATCAACCCCTGCCCACTACGATGCCAGGAACTCCAACATGGGTGGTATAGTTTCTCTCGAAGGGCGACCACCTCCAGCTGACAAACGTGACATGTCTCTACCCGGTGCCCTGATCTTGATATAAGACCGCCACTAATCCCTCCCTCCAGCGTCGGTGCGCTCTATATAGGGTAATCGGGGTTTCGCAAAGCCGGCACCGGTGCCTGGGTCAACAACTATTTCAGTGATTTAAAAGCCTCCTCGCATTTTGCATCCCACCTCTGTCCGGAGGGCTCCGACGGGTTGAGTTATTCTCCAAACTCCCGTACCCCTTTTCCTTTCTTCCCGAAGGGAGGGTAACCACGCAGAAGCTGATTCAAGAGATGGCTCCGTTTGGCGTAGCCCTTCACGAATCTTCGATAATAACCAGAGAACCCCAAGAACGAACGCAGACGCTCACAGTCGGGTGCTCTACCAGGTAGTCACCGCTTGTAACTTAGCCGGGTCTGTAGCTACTCTATCTTGCGAGATTATGTGTCCAACATAGCTGATAGACGTCTTGCAGAACTGGTACTTGTCCAGGGAGAATTTTGAACTTTCCTTCTTCAGTTGACTTTGCACCTTCAGTGGCGTCGCATCGTGTTCTTCCAAGGTGGCTCCAAACACGACCAAATCATCCAAATACACCAACACTTCAAGCAAATCCATACCCCGACCGTGTTCTGCATGACCAACTGGAAGACGACAGGGGCTCCCGATATACCATGGGGCATCCTTTCGAACTGGAAATACAATGGAGGGAAAATAAAAACCCGTCTTCTCATTGTCGGCCTCACTCATTGGGATCTGGATATACCTGTCCCTCTAATCCAGCACGCTAAACCGCTTCGCTCTACTCAGACAGATCACCGCGTCTCCGGCCCTCGGGATCGTTCACTGGTCATGGACAGTGCGCCTATACAGAGCCCTATAGTCCACACACCTGCGTACCTTGCCGTTCTTCTTCCGGGCCACTACTATTGGGGACGCATTGCGACTTCGTGACTCAGCGATGATTCTAGATTCCTTCAACTTTTGCTCTAAGGTTGCCGCACGTCTTCCACATCTGCAGGGGAAGTCGCCGCGACCTCTCTCTGTTCGGGGTGTCCTCGGTCACTCGGATAGTATGGTGAGTGCTCTTGCAGCAACCCTCATCAAACTCGCCGAGAGCAAATAACATCTTCCACCGTCAGCTACTTCTCCACCAGCCGACGTTTCCACTCCGGCGGTAAAGTTTCCACTCCTCCAAAGGTCAGCTTTCCTCTGTTTCTCAATCCTTCCCAAAGAGTGGGCCTCACAGTGGCGCGAGACATTACCCGTCACCGGGAACACATGAGCCAGCGGCATTCCTCTCTTATTTTTTTTACCATCGTAGTGTTCCTGACACTCGGAGTTATCCGCATCGCCAGTAGCATTGAGGGTTTCTGCATTTCGGCCCTTTCCAGCATTCCAGCCGGAAATCGTATCTCCCCCTTGAGTTCTTCCTGGCTTCCACTAAAAGGGCCTCGTCATCAGGCACTCCGAAAATCTGGGGCTTACTATCACTCTTGCTACTTCCCCGGACCTTATTATCACAGGCTTCGATTGGGTGCACCACACAGTCCCTCGTTTAAATTCAGTCTCCGGCCCAGGGCGGCGGCACATCTCCTCAAAAGCAGCATGAAACTCTGGGTGCACGCCTGGGGTCTCCAAATAGTTTCCACTCACCCTGTCCTGGCAGGCCCTCATGAGCCTCCGTACCAGAGGGGTGTTGATCCCCAACAGAATTGAAGCACTTCCCCTCTCAGCTGAGTCCGGACGAACCAGCACTAACGTCCCCAAAACTTCTGACGCTCCTACATCGGCTTCTAAAATCTACGGTTTCACCGTCAAAAACACCGACGGATAATCCCTAGAACTGACGCCCCAAATCTGCAGTGCACGGAACGGAGTCCGTGCAAAGCAAAGGCTTTAAGTACAGGTTTTAAAACGAACTGTATGGTACCGTGACTTGCGACCGGTTGTCGAGTATAGCTTTAGCATAGACTCCCTCTATCCGTAAGAATTCCCGAGTGCGGGATCTCACTAATCCTACCGGAATCGAGACTTTTGATTTGGGTGGTTCCTTGGTACATTGCTGGGAACGTGTTCCTTGGAGACACCAAGCCGTTCCCTCACAGTGTCCCCTCTAAGTTTCCCGACACCTCTTCCTTCTTGGATACCCGGGGACATGCCAGCCTCCGAGTGCTCACATTTCCGCCGGAACTGGTCTTCCTCCCCGCAGTTATAACACACCCCCTGCCTTTCACAGTCTCTCCGAAAGTGTCCCTCTTTCCCACAGTTATAGGACACTCTACCAGCCGCCCCTCTTCTGGCAGCCCTCCCGCCATTTGCAGTATCCCGCGCTGTCCGTCTTCTGGGAGGCGAAGCCCTCCCTACCGACACCTCAACTTAGGATCTCCCCCTGCTAACAGAGTCCTAACGCGGCCTCAACGCGCGCTCATCCCCCCTCACATCGCTGATAGATGAAAGAACGTCAGAGGAGGGAGCCGTTCATAAGCCTGCAGTAGACTCCAAGCAATCTTGTCCTCAACCTGGGCAGCCCAAAATACTTGATCCTTAATTCATCCACCTGTTCAGCCTGAATAATTCCCCGGAGCCGCAATCCATTCCTCCACCTCCCTAGCCGAGAAAGGTACACAGTAAGATCTCACCCTTCTCCTAATACATGTTTTGAAACTACCCGAGGAGTTCCCAGCAGCTCCAACTCAACCCAAAAGCACTTTCCAAGATCTCCATATAGTCCTTCAGAGAGGCCAAAGGTTAAACTTCAAACTTCGCACTACCCCAGCCACCTCTCCCCGCAAACATTCAACCGATCTCTGTCACTCACTTAACAACTGCGACGTTTGCACTTCCTAGGTCTCATAATCCTCTTCACCCTAGGGAGTGGGTATTATTCCCGAGAAAAGTCTTACCTTCTGCGGGGCCCCTCTGCCCTTATCGCTAAGGAGGTAAGTGCAGAGGCCAACTCAGAGCTCTCTCCTTTCACTGGAGGACGGGAACTGACCAACTTTTCCAAATCTGCCCACTCCTTTCCTTCATCCTCCAGCACCGAAAGAATCCGTTCGCTAAGATCTCCTCCTCCCATACAGGCAACTATGCTCGCTGAGTTTTGATTCCTCCCACCCCGACACTGCAGGTGCCATGGTCCCCCCTCCCCGGGGACGCCAATCTCCTCTGGCAACTCCGCCCCTGTTATGTCCGCACTTGCTTGCAGTAACACCATGTCTGTAGCTGCATCAAAATGGAAGTTCCGCGATACAATCTCCACTTGGCCAAAGGTTTTAACCGCAGCCAGACCTCGAAGTAAAACCTCATTTGGTACGCTAGTCTCCACCCCCCTCAACACGCACTCATTCCTCTCTCCCACCTTCGAAGCCGCACACCAAAGCCGAAAGCAGCTGGCGTCATAACAACTGTATTTTATTTAAGCAGAGTGGCAACCGAACGTCCGCAGAACTCTATTCGGGACGGGCACACCATAAATGCAACGCTTAGTGCCAGCGGATTGAGTTTGTCTCGGGAAAAAAAGAATCTCCACCTGCCAAACCGTGTCTCCCGTTTCCGTAGATACTGAATAATACACACTGGTACAAACTCCCACATTCAATATCAGACAGCACACAATGTATAGTTTACAGTTTACAGTTTATAAATCTTACTGAAATTAGGTAATTAACAGCGATAACATATAACAAGAAAGAAAATGGCGCCAATACTTATCAGAGTTCGATCAGTCCGTGCACAACCGTTGCAGCTCAATTATCGAAGCCTTCCATCCATCGATCGATCTTCTCCGACCTCCTGGATCCGCTGCCTGCGACCAAGCTCGAGGTCGACCAGAGCGCGTCCGGCACGCCCTTCCTCTCCGGCTCTCCTCCTGAAAAAATCCCGCGCACTTACTCCAGGTTCCCACACATACAGATAGAACAACGTTGCTTCCATTGGTTAGCTCCCCCGTTATCAATAATTATAACCCAGACATTCCTACTAAACATCAGTTACCTATAAAAAAGCCATTTCACTCTCACGCCACAGAGAAGCCATTTTATACACGCAGTTAAAAGTTAACATTACAGTTAATAATCTGAGAACCCTGCATGTGGTAGGCAAATTACAGCAGGACTGGGCATAACTCATAGAAAGCAGTCTGGGAGACGATGTTACCGCTATAGACATCCAGGCTTGCCGCTCACGTTCGTCTAGGGGGATCAGCTTTCGGCCACGCCAAACGGTCTACTCAAGTTTGTGTGGATGCTGTGTAGTTTGCCCCAGTTACAAACACACAACGCAGAATATCAGACAGTACACAATATGCATGAAATGACTCTTATTTTAGCTAAGTGGTTAGGAGAGAAACAAATCCAAAATAAAATGGTGCCAATTCTATTAAATAGCGCATGCAAAAAATAGTTGGAGGTCACTCAGCAGGTATTCCTCCATAAGCGACCTTTTCCGAAACGTCGGCGACCTTTGGATCTACGAATTCCCCTATACGCCGTCACACTCGTCCTTCCTCTTCACTCTTCTCGACCGAATGCTCACGAAAAACCCCGCTCGTAGACATGCAAGGAAAACAAATGACATTTCTCCGCATTGGGTAACCTTAAATACCAAAGTCTGGTTATGTCTAGTCAAAATGATTTCGACTTTGGGGTTAATAGATTTGCGGCTAACTTTGCCGACGATAAAAGATAGGTGGAGGAGAGGTAAGTTTTCGGGAAACTGAGAGCCTGCAGAGTGACTAAGATAGTTTAAGGGAATGGACAATGTAATGTTCTCGTGCAGGTGTAGAAACTCTGAACTAAAAACCGAGATAAACCGTAGTCAATGAAGGCAAGATCGCAGTAAGATTAACCGTTTACTGCCCACTCTTCCACATTAACGTATGGTGAAAGCTGTTGATAAAACAATAAAAATATATACAGTATCTGTTTCCTTCTTGGCATCACATTTACATCATAAATACTTCTAAAAGTAAAACTACAACAAACTATATTACATTAAAGCCTCATTAATTTGCAGCGTACAGTCAGAATCTACCTACGCCATCAACAACTTTAAATACACTTCAACACAAACTTTCTAGCAACGCTTTCAATAGCACAAAAAAATAAACTTTATTCACCGCCATTACTTTTAACATAATCAGCGTTAACATTTTTACTTCAACATATCTATGGCCATATGAACTCACGGTGTGGCTTCAATGATGTTTCTCAATGAGTAGAATGGAACTTTTCGAGCACTGATGCTGCATACTCAAACCCCTGCCTACCCGCTTCTCCAAACCGGTATTTACCCACAACACGCGGCGAAACCGGGTGTGACGTCATCGCATGCTGCGATACAACACCGATAATGAATTTACTTCCAACAACTGCAACTAAGTTATCAACCTTAACTTTAACTAGAAAATATTTACAAACGAATTACTAAAGCAAAGATGTAATAAAGCTAAACAAATGCCTTAAGGGCAACACAGGCAAAGAAGTGGTAAATGCAAAGTGCATGATCATGCACTTTGGTAGAAAAAATAATCAGGCAGACTATTATTTTGATGGGGAGAGAATTCAACACGCAGAGATGCTAGGGGACCTGGGAGCCGTTGTGCGGGATACCGTAAAGGTTAGCCTCCTGCTTCAGTCTGTGGTGAAGAAGGTAAATGCATTGTTGGCATTCATTTGTAGCGGTATAGAATATAAGAGAGGGGATTTGATATTGAGGCTCTATAAGGCAATCGGTTTGGCTGCTGATTTTAGAAGGGTTATACTGACATTCGAGAGGGGTCAGAGAAGATTTATGAAAATGATTCCAAGAAATAAAGGGTTAATATGAGCAACTTCTTGCAGGTCTTGGGCTCTTTTCACTGGAATTCAGGAGAATGAGGGAGGACCTCATAGAAGCATCCTGAATATTAGAAGACCTGAACAGATTATGTATGGCAAAGATATTTCCCATGGTAGGGGAGACCTGGAGAAGAGGGCGCGACTTCAAGACTGAAGGACGTTAATTAAGAACAGAGAGATTACTTTAGTCTGAGGGTGGTAAATCTGCGGAAATGTCACGAGTAGCAATGGAGGGTAAGTCATTGGATGTATTTAAGGCAGAGATAGATAGGTTCTTGATTAGCCAGGGCATCAAAGGGTATGGGGAGAAGGCATGCGATAGGGGATGACTCGAAGAATTGGATCAGCCCATGACTGAATAGCGGCGGAGACTCGATGGGCCGAACAGCCGATTTCTGCTTATGGTCTTATAATACACTTCCGTCAACAGATCAGGACTCCTTGAACAGTTCGATTACAGTCTCAGCAGCTGAAAGGCAGAACCTGAGCAGATGTTAGCTCTGTTTGGTTTAATTTGTTCAGCTCATTGCAGACTAAATATAACGGCCATGAATTCTGCTTCATAGTTACCGAACCCAGTAGTCAGCCTATTCCTCTTCTGAATGTTAAAGCATGTAATAAATATCCCAATTCCGACCCAGTTACCCAATGATTTGTTAGAACAAAAGGGGATATACTGCTGCTGTAAATGACGAGATTCCTATTTCCCATCCATAAAACCTTCTTTATCCTCCAGTAATCTCAAATCTATTCCCACATCTGGAAGTTTCCACAACAGACCTGATGGCCTGCTGTCCACAAATCCCTAGGAATATACCCCCACACATATTCTCAAATTATCAGTCCGAAACATTTACCAAATCAGCCAGTATATTCCAAAAGTCCACACACAAAATAAGTCAATTGTGAAGTCATCACCCTGTTGAGCTAGTAAAATTTGCAAGGTCTATTTTTTTCTCTCCGTCGGTTAGGTGGAATCTAACATTTTTCAACCACCAATGCATCTCTCGCTGTGATCCAGAATGCTGCACTACAGTCTTCATGTTCTTTAGCCTGCAGGACGTCCAGCCAGTATAAAACTGAACGAGCTGCATCTCCATAAATCATACAATAATACTCCAGACAAGAGTCTATCAAAGCACTATGCATTGTCAATAGAACACTCCTAGACGCGCTCCAGTCATACCCAACCACACAGCGCATAATGTTATTGACATGCTTACATTTAACGTCGAAAAACTTAATATATGCTCTCCAGGTCAGTTCTATGTCCACCCGTAACCACAAATAATTAAACACAGGAAACATAGACAGTGAACACACGTATTGATTACAGTGAATTTAATCCATACAGTGCTTTAGAGATAGAACCGCACATTTTGATTTAGAAGCAGAAAATTTAAACCCCAAGTCCAACAACTATTCTTCGATTGCTGATAACACTGTTTGAAAATACTTTACCAGATGGTTGTATTATGACCCCATTTCCACCAAGCCGCATGATCAGCATATCAAGCCAAACCGAACCCCATGCACAACATCATCAAAATAATATTAATGCTGTGACTAAACAAAGTTAGCCTAATAACACTATCCTAGTGTGTGACGGATCCCATTGTACACTGAAAACTCTAACGCCCCTTCTTTAACCTCCGCCACTCTGAATGGCCTGCCAAACAAAACATCCGATATCCAGTTGTAAAATATACTACAAATATCAAGCTCACTGATTTTAATAAAAAGCCTTGCTATATCATAATGTTTTTCAATATCCAAAAACTCCTAAATCTTTCACTATAAAAAGCTTTCCGAACATAATTTCCCAGTCGTATAAGGACATCATAGATCTCCCTTTAGAAAACCCACATTGGTATTGATTAAATAATTCCCTCTTCTCCAAAACAAACGTCAGTATCTTTACTATAATTTTCTCCATTATTTTACATAGTGAGGAAGTGACATCAAACGGCATGAGGCAACTTGGCAGCGTCAGGGCTTTCCCACGTTTTACAATTGGCAGCACCACAGACGCTTCTATTTCTTCTTATAAAACTCGAACAATCTTTTCAGGGCTGCCTCAGGGTGAGACTGGAGTATAAGCTTGCTTTACATATCCTGCCCAGGTCAGTAGTACTTTCCGTATATTTCAATTCAGGTAGCGTAAAGTCATCCTCTCTGGCAATCTCCTATGCCTCTAGTTTCTCACAAATCTTCCCAATGTACAGGAAAATACATTTCCGTTTCTTTATATACTCATCCTCTATAGCGTCTAGACTATGTACCTTTGAAAACTTGTTTTACAGAAATCGTGCTTTTTATTTGTCCGTTGCAGCCAAATTTCCATTCTACACTAATACTGCAATTTTGTTATTACCTTTTACAGCGTTCATTTTCTTCAATATTCACCACACCACTGCGAGACCAGTTTCCTTCCCAATTAATCAGTAAATTTCTCTCCAAGACATTCTTTTAGCATTCCTTATAACCGTCCTTGCTGTGGCTATATTGTTCTGAAAATTCTGCAAAGCTGCTTGCATGATCTTCCGTTACAAAACAAGAAACGCATATGTAACAAACAACTCACTCAAAAGTCTACCCACTGACTCTCGCAGCTCCCTAAACTGTATCTCTGCCTCTCACCCCCCCCCCCCCCACACGTTTCTAGTAAAACGCCATCCCCTTCTCAACATGCCGTCTGTCTCCGACACATCTGCTCTTTAGATGAGGGTTTTCATTCCAGAACAAAATCAGACGTTCTCTTTGCTTCAATGAAAGTGGCTTCCCTTCCTCTATCAAGAACACTGCCCTCAACCGCATCTCGCCTATTTCACGAAAGTCTACACTTACCCCATCCTCCCACCAACATACCAGGGTTGGAATGCTTTTATCCTCACCAACAATCGGACTAACGCAGTTACCCAGCACATAATTATCCAAAAACCTCCGCCATCACCAACAGGATGCCACTACCAAGCTCATTTTTCCTGCTCCCACCGACTTTCTGCTTACTGCAGGGATCTGTCACTATGCAACTCGCTCATCTATTCATTTACCCCACCGATCTCCCACCTGGCACTTATCCTTGCCAGCGGAACAGGTGCTGCACCTGCCCCAACACCCCCCTCGTACCAATCAGGGCCCTAAACTGTCCTTCCAAGTGAGGTAACACTTCCCCTGTCAGAGGTATGAGCTTCTATATTGATCCGACGTAGCTTGGAAGACTGCTTCACCGATCACCTACACCCTGTCCGCCACAGAAAATAATGGGTTCTGTCCATTTTGTTTTCATTTCCCATTCCCATTGTGAAATGTCCATACATGGCCTCCTCCACTGTCACGATGATACCACAAGGAACACTTCATTAATTTTTGTCCTCCTTAAGCTCACCCCTACACTTTATCTGCCTCAAGGGGTCAATGTTCCAGCCAGTGCAGTCCTTCCTTGAAACTCAGGCACACCCATAACTTTCAGGTGAATCTTTTCTTTATACCAATCTCACGTGTTATGTGTGGTACACTGTTAAAGTTTCCACAATTAATGTTTTAAAAAAAGTCACTCCAAGTCTTCGTTCTGTGCTCGTCTAATAGTGTCACGTATCTCATTGAATACCTTCATTCTATGTAATGTTTCTTCATGGATCTTTGTACCTCTACGTCAATACAAGCAATTCAGAAGACACAGGACAGCTTCAAACCAAGTAAGACGAATTTAAACTGGAGGATGATGCAAAGTAAAAGAGGAGTCATATAATATAGCTACATTTAGTGAGAGGTGTAAGGATTGAGAAACTTGAAAAAAAGCAGATCAAAGTTCAAAGTACATTTATTATCAAAGTATACTATATATGCTATATAGAAAATTTAGATTCGTCTCCCTACAGGCAGAAACAAAATTAAGTTACCCCATAGAAACCACTGAAGAAAGAAAATCATCCACCACACTCTGTGCATCGGGAACAGATTGCGTAAAGTATAAGTAAAAAAAACATACGAAATATTGCACTTTAGAAGGAAAAAACAAAGTAGAACATGCAAGGCAAATGGTAGGGCACTGTGGAGTGCACTACAACAGAGGGATCTGGGAATACAGATACAAAATTCCCTAAACGTTGTGTCAACTCTAGATAGGTCAGTAAAGAGCGCTTTTGGTACATTGGCCTTTATAATTCAAAGTATTGAGTACAGGAGTTGGAATGTTGTGCTGAGTTTGTATGAGGCATTGGTAAGGCCGAATTTGGAGTATTGTGTGCAGCTTTGGTCACCGAATTACCAGAGGGATATTAATAAGGTTGGAACAATGCATAGAAGTTTTACAAGGATGTTGCCTTCACTTGAGAAACTGAGTTACAATGAACGATTGAATAGAATAGGATCAGTCCTTATATGTGTTGGATTGCCTGATTAAGGGTATTTGGAAGCACATGATACAATAGGCTGATCGGTCTATATTCCTTAAGGAAAATCTTGTGTGACAAATCTGTTTAATTCTTGCCCGACAAATCTGTGAAGCCTTATTTTCTACGTTTTGTTTTTACAGTGCTCACAGAGGCATATAAACTCATGATGTGTCCTACCTTATTAAGCTCCCCATGAAATATTATCTGGCAGTTATCAACATTAAATTCCATGTGACCATTGATGATTTCAGGGTGTTCACAGTCTCGTTCATTATCTTCCATTGAAACCTGCAATACATTTCATCAGGGCCTGGAACTTGTCAAATATTATCTCCGCTCAGATACTTAACACATCCTTTTTAATCTCAATGTGCTGTGGGATATCATTGCATAAAATAAAATCCCCAACACAATACCATTCTCTTCAGTAAATACAGATAAGAAGCATTCATGTCAGTCATTGGCCCCAACCATAAATCGACAGAATAGCTCTACTCTTTCCCTGATTACTCTTTTGTTCTTCGGAAACATAAAACAGGTATTAATACGTTTCCATTGCATCATTATTGATCATTCCTTTCATCTTATTGCCACGGACAATTTGTGACTTGTATTGCCATTGCCGTTTCCTATTTCAACTACTCTGTATACACTTAATGTTATTGAATGACTTCGATCGTCTTCAGTGTTCTTTACCTGCCACGGGCTTCATATAATTTCAGTCTATCTCTCAACTTCTCCTGGCATCGGGGTAGATTTCCCTGGACTTATCTTATTTTTTTTTTCCCCTTCCTCCTTATAGGGTATACACTGATCCTGAACTCTCACTACTTCACTTGGAAATGTCTCTTATTTCCCCAATGTAAATTCACCTGCTGGGTCAGATGCTTTATAAAGTATTCAGTCCCATCAGCTATTTCCACATATTGCTCTCTCTTTTTATAAGTTTAAAATATATTGAAAAATGAGTTTTTAAACTAATCTACAAAACTTCGTGCATTATTTCAAATCAAGAGAAAAAAATCCAAATCCTTTCAACAATTCACTAAAATTGAAATATATGAAACAACCTTGTAAGGCTGAAGTACTCATGCTCTTTGTAATCGCTGCACCTACTCTCCTTAGGTGCAACAAACGGAATTATATCACCATCTCATCCAACTTGTTGAAGCAGAAAATTAGCAGCTCACCTGTTTGCAAGGAATTCTGAAGAACGAATAAGACCTTTCTTTGTAAGGTCCAAAAATATGGTAGACTTTCAACTGATCAAACCGAAATAGAGAATAGGAAACACTCAAGACTTGTTCGGCAAATGATGACATTGACGCAGAAATCCAGTGAGCAGTACAAGACGATCTCAAATGCACTGAACATACCTTGGCGTTCAATGTAATCCATTTTATAAAAAGTGGAAAAGGCATGAAACCACAGCCGCACTGCTTAGATTAGGCTGCCGCTGAGAACATCGTCAATATAAGTGAGGCGTGTATGTCACTAAGACACTCTGAAAAACCTGCGGAATTGAGAGGATGCAATTGGAGATGAATTTTATGACTCCCCAATTTCAAATTCCCTGCAAAAATTGAGTTTCGATGGAAGAATTGCATATAAGAATCTCTGGCTAAAAAAAAAGATTGACCGAGTAAACAAAAAAATGATCATTGCTTGCAATCTCAGGATGCCGTCACGGGCTTTCCCAACCTAACCTGACACAGCTTGAGCAGCTTTGCAGGGCGGAATGGGCAGATCTTCCTCATGTTGGGCAAAGCGAATAGGAGTTTAGGAGACCTAGGCCTCATATGAAGCCAGTGATCATTAATGGAGAATGTGTGGAGCCGGTTAAGACCTACAAGTATCTGGGAGTGCACTTAGACGAGAAGCTAGACTGGACTGCCAACACAGATGCCCTGTGCAGGAAAGCACAGTGTCGACTGCACTTCCTCAGAAGGCTGGCGTCATTCAATGTTTGTAGTAGGATGCTGAAGATGTTCTATCGGTCAGTTGTGGAGAGCAGAACACCTTATTTGTGGTGGCGTGCTGGGGAGTCAGCATTAAGAAGAGGGACGCCTCACATCTTAATAAGCTGGTAAGGAAGGCGGGCTCTGATGTGGGCACAGAACTGGAGAGCGGAGGGTGCTGAGTAGGCTACAGTCAATCATGGAAAACCCTGAACATCCTCTGCACAGCACCATCCGGAGACAGAGAAGCAGCTTCAGCGGCAGGTTGTTGTCAATGCAATGCTCCTCAGACAGGATGAAGAGATCATTACTCCCCAACGCCATTCGGCTCTACAATTCAACCACCACGGGCAAGACATGTTAAAGTGCCGGGGCTAGGACTGAGCTTAAGTTACCACTCGATGCACTTTAGTAAACTATTTAAGAACTTTTTAAAAGCTATTTATTAATGCATTTTGAGAGGATGATTTTAGATGCAGATAATATTTATACTGAGTTAAATACTGTATGTAATTAGTTTTGCTACAATAAGTGTATGGGTCACTGGAAAAATGTTGAATTTCCCCTTGGGGATGAATAAAGTGTCTATCTATCTATCTATCTATCTATCTATCTATCTATCTATCTATCTATCTATCTATCTATCTATCTATCTATCTATCTATCTATCTATCTATCTATCTATATATCTATCTATCTATCCAAAATAGCTACTGGCTGTAATAAATGCAAGAGGTGATGCAACTAGGAACTGAACAAAAGGAGTATAAATATTTTTGAACTGCTAGCATTTCAATTTTTGATTTTTAAGCTTTTCATCTATGTCATTTTCACTTTTCCTGGACTCTACAGTCAAAACAAATAATTATTCTGAGCTAAATTGATCAAAATCCCTGGTTGTAATGCTCAGCGAGGTGAACAAAGTTCTGATGGCTGAATACTTTTTCCCTAGCATCTCTAACTTCTCATCCACACTTACCAGATGCAATCTATGATAGTGAAATGGGCTTTAATTTCCAGACTATCCAGTTGTGCTGGAACTGATTTGAAACCTGCTGAGTTCTGCAATAACAAATCCAAAACACCTCGTTCACTGGTAATCTACCCACCTCCCTGTTAAATTCCCAAAGAGACTATCAATGTTCAGACACAGAAAGCTCTCCTGGATTTTAAAAGTCCATCTCTAATCTTTAGACATAAACGCAATGTGGTTAAATCGCTCATTTCTTAAACCTTTGAAACCGCTCGCCTTTGTTGTTAAACCGATGCCCTCTTGGTTTTAATCTCCTCCTTCACGGGAAAACCACTATTCTTTACCTATTCCATGCCACTCAAGATTGAATTATGTGTGCATCAGATCACCCCTCAATCTTCTCTCCTCCAAGGATTATACATCTCTCGAACTCGGGCACCCAAGTCCAGCAACGCCCTGGCAATTCTTTTCTGAACTCTTTGTAAGTTAATGCCAACTTTCCTACGACAGAATGCCAAAATCTATGCAGAATACTCGGAGATATGCCTCACTCATGTGTTACATAAATGCAGCAAAATATCCTTAAATTCCTCTGCTCATTCAGTTCCCTGACAGATGAAAGCATTGAGCCAAACATCTTCTTTATCACGGTACCTGTGACGCTGCTTCAGTGCACATGGCACTAGTATCCCTCTGTTACATAACACTCCCTGGGGCTCCGGCCTTCACTGCATAAATCCAACGTTGATTCAATTTCCCAAAATGCAATGCTTCACATTTGCAAATCCCCAGCCGACAACTCTAGATGACACCCTTGTTATTTTCATTGTCTTCCGCACTCTCTGCCACATCACCTATTTCAGTATCATTTCCAAACCAAGTATCCATATCACTCATATGAAGTTCAAATGACAAATGTTCCAGAACTGACTTACGTGGCACATCACTGACTCTCCTGTCTGAGAAATAACTTTCAGAATCATTATCTGTTGCCTTAGAATGAGGTGATTGTGAATCCAGTAATCCCTCCCCTCTGAACGCCATATAATATAGCCTGTTAGGCAAATCTGTCATGAGGGGCTTTGTCAACGGCCTTGATAAAATCTACACAGAGAACATCCACCATGCTATCTTCATTCACATTCGCAGTTTTCTCCTTGAAATAATTTAAAACATTTATCAGACATGACCAAGCAAACACAGTCAAACTGATTGTTCCTAATCAAGTAATGTCCCTCCATATGTTGGTGGATTCCATCCATTAGAATCCTTTCCAGCTATTTCCGCACCATTAATATCAGATTAATAGTTACCTGGTTTGTTTTTAATAGCCGTTTAAAATAGTGGTTGCTTGTTAACCACTGTCCTGCTGCCTGAAATCTCACGCGTGAATAGATATGAAGCAAAAATTGCTAAGAGACTCTGAAAGATGTTCATCGATTTCCCATTAAATCCCACTTTCTAAGGCCCTGGAATTTTATTCAGTTTAATGCACGGTAAAGCTCTAACACCTCCTCCCTGCTACTTCATATGTGTCCCAGATATCACCACTCATTTTCTGAATGTACTTCACATCAATCAGTTCCTACACAGTAAAAATAAAGAGATATATTATTTAAAGTCTTTCAATTTCATTTTTTTCCACACACAGGTGGACATGTTGATCTTCAACAGCCCCCATTTTCTCCCCAACGTCCACTTAACTCGCATACAACCTATAGAATCTCTTGGGCAATTGTCTTACCTTACCTTCCAGATCAATCTTATATCCACCTTTTGCCCTCTTAAATTTAATAACACTTGTACATCAGTAGTTATTAAGAGATTAACTCATTGAAAAGTGTTCAAGTTTAATGCATGACTCCCAGTTTGACAACCATGGCCTCATTATCTATGATTCTTCATATCTGTGATTCCAGTTCTTACTGACCGTCGATGTTTCTTTAATACCATGTCATTAGGTCTAAGTGGTATCCATAAGGGCTCACTAGATCATTCAGCTCTGAATGTTTCCCTTTTGACTGATCGTTATTAAGTTCATTGTCATCTGGAGCTTCACCTCCCTCCTGTCAAATCACTTTGCAGCTCTGTTTTTTTTTTCAATTTTCATCCCACTTAGCAAATATCCTACACCATACAGCTTATATGCATGACTATATACATCCCTTTCCCTGCGGTACATTCCAACTGCCCATTCTCTCTGTCTACCTAAGTCATTCTGCAGACTGCTTCCTTCCTCAACACCACTTGCCATTTCTCCGATCTTGGAATTGCCTGCAAACTTGACACAAAACCAGTAATTCTGTCACCCAAGCTAACAACTTATCGCGTGAAAATAAGTGATACAGCAGTCCCGGAATCTATCAGCTTATTAAAACGAACTTAACAAACTTAAATAGAAAGCACTAGGAAAACGCATTAGAAAGAGCGTTTTACTCGAGAGAAAAGAACAAAGAAACCCTTAAACCATTAAGAACTGTTGCGAAGAAACAATTAACCAATTCAGGTGCTCTGAAACCACCTAGCCTGGCCCTACGCAGGCCTGAAGAATCTCTACAGGACCTGCCTCCCTATAGACGTTACCTGATGTCTCAGGAAGAACTGAAAGCACGAGATCCAGCACTGACTCGAGAGACCTGGAAAACATGACGGAGGCATGGGGAACTCGAGATGCAGGGACACTCAGGGATCCGGAGAGACTGAGAGACCGGTGATTCCCGACAAGCCTTGCAAACCCAACAGACTGAAAGACCTGTGAATAATGAGAGACTGGGTCCCCAACAGACAGAGTTCAAGAAACCTCGGGAGGGGCTGAGAGGGAGGCCTCGAGATAAGCAGGGCATTGAGAATCCTTAAACACATTGAATAACCCTTGAAAACGATCGGAATTAGAAAACACTGCGGATATCGAAAAAAGTCATTGGGACACCTTTCCAACATGACATTTGAAACTTGAAAGCGAGAGAAGGAACCTTTTAACATCTTGTTCACAGTGTTTTAGCTTTCACATTATTTCCAGGCACAGTTAGGGATATAGAGCATAGACAGGTTTCTTTCATCGACTAAGCTCGGTGGTTCTCTGTAGATCTGTTTAATTTGCTATATAGAAGTTCATTTTCACAGTTTGTACCATGATTTTCCTCAAATGCTTACAAATACTCCAAAACAGGTTACTTAACTTCTGTATTTGCACTCTATAGCCAGGTATCAGCTCTTCCAAAAATTAAACTATTGACTTGAATGATGATTTGTTGAATGAATTGTAAACCTTGCTTGAGATGCTCATTTGTTCTGCAGACACGAGTCACGGGACCTCAGGGCTAGGAACCTAAGTACTTCAGATTTGAAAAGCTTTGAATGGATACCGGAGTAACTTGATGTAGACCAGAGATGCTCAAGCCGTAGACTTGGGATTCTCGGAACATAGATTCAGGATATACACTGATAATTAAGGCACCCTCTCCTCAAGCCATCATTGTCAAAACGTCACTGTTCACACTTCACTGGGTCCATTACTAGGCAAGATCCGCCTGTCATGCTGGAGACAAGAGTTCACACATAGGAATTCCAACAGAACATTGTTGGCTCGCCGAATCACTCTGACCAAAGAATCTCAATCCCAAGGTCAGCTGCTCATTCTCCGCTGGGTCGATCTTTGCGTGGTCGGTACTTGCTGTCAGCCGGCGCGGATATGGCCCAAGTGCGGAGTGAGATATTTCACAGACACTGGTCTTCAGACTCAATTGACTCGACAGTCCAATTTCTTCAGGCAAGGCGTCATACAAGCGGGCAGCAAAACGTTGTTGTGTCCCGAATTCAAGTCTCGACAAACACTACGACCGAATTACTGGAGTTAAATACCATCACAATGAAATAATAATTAGCGCAGACATGAATATTCACAAACGCATTTGCTGAATCTGCTGCGCTGCCGAATCTGTGGTTGTGACAGAAGTGGACATTCCGATCCGAGCAGATTATAATCAAGTTTCGGTGACCGGCATCATGTATTGTGATCTGGACACTAATTGCTTGGAATTGTTCCTTAGGACCATCCCCGGGCATATATGTCCCACTATCTTTAGCAATATCTCTCAGATGCAGTACGCGAAAAGGTGTTTTGTCTATTATATTCTGGTTTTGATTTCTTGTCCCGGCTCCGACCTCGGATAGTAACCAGGGTAGCCATTCGTGCCGGTAATAGAAAAGGTTCTTTTTGATTGTACGTCGGCCCTGTGTACTCGGCTGCAGGTCGGTCGGCATAAACGTAGCTGGTCGCGGAATGAGACGCAGGAGCCCATCGAGTCTGCACCGCCATTTCATCGTAGCTGAAACCGGAGCCTATTCAACTCCATACATACGCCGTCCCACCATATCCATTGATACCCCAGCAAATCAGGACTCTAACAAGTTCTGTTTTGAATATACCCAAGGACTTCTCCTAAACCGTCAGTGGCAAAGCGCTCAACAGATTCACTACTCTTTGCCTAAACTAATTCTCCTTACTGCTGTTACAAAAGCTCGTATCTCAGTTTTGAGGCTGTGCACTCTAGTCCTGGATAGGCCCACCAGAGGGAATGTTCTCTCCACATCCACATGATCTTGTAATTTCTGTATCCGCTAGGCTTTAATGAGATCTCCCGCATTGTTTATTTTCTAGCATCATCCCGATGCGCCTCCTCTGGACTCTCACAAATGACGAAACATCCTTTCTGAGATAGTGGTCGCAAAACTGTGGACAATACTCCAAATGTGGACAGACGACTGCCTGATAAAGTCTCAGCTTGATATTCTATTCAGTTTTCAATAAGTCCAAATATTGCATTTGCCTCCTTTTGCCACAGGGTCAACGTATAACCATATAACCACAGAACAATTACAGCACGGGAAAAGGTCAGAAGTAATCTCGGCCCTTCTAGTCCGTGCCGAACGCTTACTCTCGCCTAGTCCCACCGACCTGCACTCAACAACTAACGCTCCATTCCTTTCCTGTGCATATTTCTAACCAATTTTACTTTAAATGACAATATCGAACCGGCCTCTACCACTTCTACTGGAAGCTCGCTCCACACAGCTACCACTTACTTAGCAAAGAAGATCCGCCTTGTGTTACTCCTAAAGTTTTGCTCTCTAACTCTCAACTCATGTCCTCTTGTATGAATCTCCCCTACTCTCAATGGAAATAGCCTATCAACGTCAACTCTATCTATTCCCCTCATAGTTTTAAATACCTCTATCAAGTCCCCCTTCAACCGTCTACGCTCCAAAAACTAAAGACCTAACTTGTTCATCCTTTCCCTGCAACTTAGGTTTTGAAGCCCAGGTAACGTTCGAGTAAATCTTCTCTGTACTCTCTGTATTTTGTTGACATCATTCCTATAATTCGGTGACCAGAGCTGTAGACAATGCTCCAAATATGGCCTTACCAGTGCCTTCTACAATTTTAACATTCCACGCCAACTCCTAATCTCAATGCCCTGATTTATAAAGGAGAGCATACTAAAAGCTTTCTTCACCACACTATCCAGATGAGATTCCACCTTCAGGGAACTATGCACCATTATTGCTAGATCTCTCTGTTCTACTGAATTCTTCAATAACCTACCATTTAACATGAATGTCCTATTTTGATTATTCCTACCAAAATGTAACACCTCACACTTATCAGTAGTAAATTCCACTTGCCATCTTTCATCCCACTCTTCTAACTGGCATAAATCTCTCTGCAAGCTTTGAAAACCTACTTCATTATCCACAACGCCTCCGATCCTAGTATTATATGCATACTTACTAATCCAACTTACCACCCCATCATCCGGATCATGAATGTATATGACAAACAACATTGGACCCAGATCAGATCCCTGATGCACACCACTAGTCACCAGCCTCCAAACTGACGAAGAGTTATTCACCACTACTCTCTGGCATCTCCCATCCAGCCTCTGTTGAATCCATTTTACCAGTTCAATATTAATTTCGAACGATTGAAAACTCCTAACTAAACTTCTGTGTGGAAACTTGTCAAAGCCTTACTGAAGCCCATATAGACAATATCCACTGATTTACCCTCGTCAACTTTCCTAGCAATCTCGTCAAAAAAAATCAGTAAGATTTGTCAAACATGACCTTCCACAAACTTTCAACTTATTTGCCAAAGCATCGTCATATCTTCTTTTAGCTTTTGTGATTTCTTTCTGAAGGTTCTTTTTACATTCTTTATATTCCTCGTACACCTCATTTACTCAATGCTGCCTATATTTTTTGTCGATCTTTCTCTGTTTCCGAACCAAATTTTCAATATCCCTTGAACAGCGTGGCTCTCTCAGACTTTTAACCTTTCCTTTCAACCTAACAGGAACATAACGATTCTGTACCCTCAAAATTTCAACATTAAATGACCGCCCTTTCTCTATTTCATCATTCCCATAAAACACATTGTCCCACTCCACTCCTTCAAAATCATTTCTCACCTCCTCAAAGTTAGCCCTTCTGCAATCAAAAATCCCAACACTCGGTGCAGTCCTATCCTTCCCCATATTTATATTGAAACTAATGGCTTTGTGATGACGTCCCAACACTTGCTCCATCACCTGACCTATCTCATATCCTAAGAGGAAATCCAACACTACCCCTTCTCTAGTATTGCTCTCAAAGTCTATCCTGCACACATTTTACAAACTCCAAACCATCAGGATCATTTACAGAATGGGCTTCCCAGTCTATGTTTGGAAAATTTGGAAAAGTAAAATCTCCCACAATCGCAGCCTTGTGCTTACTACCGATATCTGCTATGTCCTTACAATTTTCCTCCTCCAATTCTCGATCCCTATTAAGTGGTCTATAATACACCTCTATAGGTGTTACTATTTATTTCCCATTCCTCAATTCCACCAAAATAGCCTTCCTATACGAGCCCTCTAATCTATTCTGCCAGTGCACCGCTGTAACATTCTCTCTGACAAGCAATGCAACACCGTTGTCTCTTGTCCCCCTGATTTTATCACAGAAGTAACGAAATCCAGTAATATATAATTGCCAAACACACCCCTCCTCCAACCATGTTTCACTAATAATTTCAACTTCATATTTACAGGTGTCAGTCCATGCTCTAAGCTCATCCAGCTTTCCTACACCACTCCATGCATTAAAATAGATGCATTTAAGAAATGCTCCTCCTCTTACTCTCTGTTTATCCCTAAAAGTTCAAACAAATTTATTATAATTTCCTTCCTTCTCCCATACATCTTCGGTCTGAGCGCTCCCCTTCTCTATCACCTGCCTTTCCTCCCTCACACACTGTGTACTAGCTTTCTCTATTTGTGAACTAACCTCCTCTCTCCTAGTCTCTTCAATTTGATTCCCACCCCCCAACCATTCTATTTCAAAATCTCTCCAGTAGCCTTAACTGTTCTCCCCGCCAGGATTTTCGTTCCCCCAGGGATTCAAGTGCAACACGTCCTTTTTGTAAAGGTCACTCCTGCCACTTATGCATTACCTTTGTCCATGTGTTTGTGCTCTTCTGTGGAAAACAGGAGTATAACATTCACAGAAGAAAAGATAATCAGTTAAGTTGATAAAATCACCTCACTTTCATTCTCATTAATATGAACCTATGGTTGAGGCTGAATATTTTATCAAGGCACTGTAACTACTTGTCACCGACACTACCCAGATGTATTTTATGATAATGCAAAAGGCCTTAACATCCGTACTATTCATCTACCTATCCCAGAATTGATTTGAAACATCCTGCGTTCTGTGTTGAGGAGTTCCAATATTCTTATCCGCTGACATTTTACCGACCACCCTGCCCAATATTCAGTGGCACCATCTATGTACTATGTAAAGGAAGTTCTGCTGAATGCATTTTAAAAAGTCTCCCTCCAATCCTTATGCACAATGGCATTTCAATTAAATCTCTCTTACATTTAAAATCTCTCACCTCCGTTGTTAAAACAATGTCTTCTTGTTTTTAATTACTTCCTTCCTGGTAAAAAGCATTACGATTTCACCTGATCCTGTTCCAGAGGATTCCCCAGTGATCCATCCATATCTGAAACAAAATGCAATCCTGCATATTTCTCTCGTTTGAAGGCTATTTTCCAAACCTCAGGACACGATGCTAGATAACCCTCTCTGAACTATCTGTAGCACCACCTATTTTAGTGTCATTCGCGATCTGTGCATTCATAAAAAATTTCAAACAACTTGTTTTCCAGAACTGACCACAGTTACTCATTAAAATACTCTTCAGTCTGCGAAACAAAGTATCATCCTCTGCTTTGTACCACTGAAGGAATTGTGAACTTAATGTGCTCCCTCCCTCGGGATCCCATGCAATCTCGCCTTTTAGATTAATCTGTCATGAAGGACATTGACAAAAACCTTGCTAAAATCCATGCAGAGAACGTGTACCATTCTATATTCATTCACAAACCCTGTTATCTCCTTGAAATTATCTGAAACATAACACATTGACAGTTTCCTGCCTTATTGTAAGCAGCAGTAACAATTTATCCACTCTACAGTTGTCCGAAACCTCATTTGTGGTCAGGTATGAAATGAAATTCTCTTAAGGTCCTCTGCAAAATATTCCCTAATTTCCCACTGAGTCCAGTTGGTCAGGCCCTTGGGAGCTAACAAAATCAGTACACTGAAAGGTGTTAAAACTTTCTCCCTGACAACTCATATCTGGTCCAAAACTTCATCACTCACTTCTATTGGTTTATACACAACACAAATTATGATAAAATAGTAAATAAATAAAGATTCATTAAACAACTCTCTATTTCCTTTGTTCCACACAAAGGTGTTCCATACTACGTGCTGATCTTTGACAGCACCTAGTATCTCCCCAATGTCCCTTTAACTGTTCATATAGCTAATAAATCTCCCGGCCATTTGTCTCATCTAGCCTTTCAGATCCTTCTCATATCCACCTTTTATATTCCTAACTTTAATTCATTTTTATGTTTCTAGATATCATGAGATTATCTGGTTCAAAATCATTTATGTGCAGTGTTTGACTCCCACTTTGTCAACCAATGTCTCAGTATCTCTCACCATCCAGGGTTCCACAAACCTGCCAGCCTTCGCATTTACCCGAAAAGGAATCTGCAGGCCCTGTACTCCTGACATCACACTTCTACCGGCCTCACAGTTGGAGGATGTATCTTTCCTGTAAACACTCTTGTCCAGTTAACAGTTGTAAGAAACCATTTAATGGCTTCCAACTTTGCTGTGGTCCAGTTCAGAAACTTAACTTGTTAATGGATTGCATCTTTCACCAAAACTATTTAAAAGCTATAAATATTCTGGTTTTTGGAGCCAAAGTGCTCACCGACAGACACTTCAGCCACTTACCCAACATCATTTCTCAGGAGGCCCAGCGTTGTATCCCCTTAAGCTGTGTCCTCTATGTCTTAAAGACGGAAGCTTTCGTAGACACGTTTCACAAATTTAACTCCATGTTTTTACACTCTTTTTTGAGCAATCAATATTACGAAGTTAAAATCGCATATTAGGACAACCTTATTATGTTTACAACAACTGCCGTCTCTCTGATTATCTGCGATTTCAATTCCTGCTTACTGTTGTGGTTTCGATAATACCATATCCATATGTCTAAGTGGTATGATAAGGCCTCATCCGATGATTCAGTTAAGAATTATGTAGTATCTACAGAGCATTACCATGAGCATTGTCCTCTCGAGTGTAATTCCTCCTCCCCTCTTCCTTACAATTCCCAATTCTCTTTCCACCTCTGTCGTCTTGAATTTCCACCCCGCTGAGGAAACAGCCGATGCCATTACAGCTTAGATGCATGACAACACCATTCCCTGAACGATATTCCATCTGCCACTTTTTCGTTTTTTCTCTTAATCTGTCAATCCTTCTGCAGATTCTAACCTTCTTCAACAGTACCTATCTTAGAATAGCCTGCAAACTTGACCATAAAGCATAATTCTGGAACCCAAATGATTTGGTATGGTGACACACACGAGGCTGCTTAACAACATTAAATTCTATGATTTTATAGGAAGTATACTGCGATGTATAGAATAATGACAGGCAGGCGCGATGCAGCCAGTGGAAATAACGGGGACTTTCTGGTTGGCTACCAGTGACTAGTGGTGTTCCTCAATGTTCAGTATTCGGACAGGAATTTTGTTTCATTGTTTGCCAATGTTTAGATGTGGTATTGATGGCTTTGTGACAAAGTTTGCGGATGACAGGAAGATAGGTTGAAGGGCAGGTAGTGCTGAGAAACCAATGACCTTGCAGCAGGGCAGACAAATTGGGAAAAGAGTCAAGAACGTGGCAGAGGGAATACAGGGTTAGAATTCTATGACAATGCATTTTTCTAATAGGAACAAGAGTGCAAATCTATTATCTACTAAGAGTCAATTAGTCTCCTGAGACCATGCAATTGCGCCTTGGAAGTTTTCCAGGGCGCAGGCCTGAACAGAGTTGTATGGGAGACTGGCAGTTGCCCAAGCTGCAAGCCTTCTCCTCTCCACGCCATCGATGTTGTCCAAGAGATTTGCACTACGACCCAAGCAGCTTGGCACCGGTGTCGTCGCAGAGCTGTGTGTTTTTAAGTGCCTTACGCAAGGACACATCCCGCTGCCTCAGCTTCCGCTCGAACCAGTCACCTTCAGATCTCTAGACAGATGCCAACGCGCCAACAAATCTAAATGGTAAAAAAATTCAAAAATCAGAAATGCAAAGGGACTGGAATGCCCTCGAGTACGACTCCCAGAAGGTTAATGCGTAGTTTCTAAATCGAAGCAAGAGGTAGAGAGGGAAGAAGTAATGGCATGCCGGAGAGAAACCGTTTTTTTTTAACTTATTGGGGACAGGAGGCCAGACTGCGCAGGCGCGTGAAATGTTAAAAAGAAGACCCCATATACTACGGGGATCGTCGTCGCGGCCACCTTCAGAGTTGGTCGGCTTTGGCACAGCAGGCTTCGGTGAGTGGGGAGCTTTGAAAGGGGCATGACTGCGCAAGCGGGTGAAAGTCGGTCCATGAGGCAGCAGGAGAATTTAGAAAGCGAGCATATGCTGAGAATAAGCTTCATTCCAAGTGAGATAATGCCGGTAAGTTCTTTTAATTATTTTAATTAACTTAGGAATAGGGAATGGAGTCAGCTGTTAGAGGAGATGAGTGTTCCATTTGCAGTATGTGGGAAGTCACGACGAGCAAAATTGTCCCTGATAGCAACACCTGTAAAACGTGCATCCAGCTGCAGCTCCTGATGAACCGCGTTAGGGAAGTGGAGCTGGAGCTGAATGAACTTCGGATTATTCGGGAGGCAGAAGCAGAAATAAACAGGAGTTACAGGAAGATAGTCACCGCTAAGAGCCAGGAGGCAGGTAGCTGGGTGACTGTCAGGAGAGGGAAGGGTATTAGTCAGAATGTGGCCTTTCCCATCAATAAAAAAGTATACCGTTTTCGATACTGTTGGTGGGGACGAACTACCAGGGACAAGTTGCAGTGGTTGCGTCTTTGGCGCCGAAACTGGATCCTCAGCTCAGAAGGGAAGGAGGGAAAAGAGGAGAGCAGTAGTGATAGATGATTTGATACTTATGGGGACAGATAATAGGTTCTGTGGAATAGATCGAGAATCCCGGATGGTCTGTTGCCTCCCTGATGCAAGGGTCTGCAATATCTCGGATCGAGTTCTCAGTATTCTCAAGAGGGAGGGTGAGCAGCCGGAGGTCGTGGTCCATTTAAGGACCAATAATGTGGGTAGGAAGAGTGAGGAGGTCCGGAAAGGTGAGTTTAGGAATCTGGGCGCCAGGTTAAACGACAGGACCTCCAGGATAGCAATCATAAGAATTCTACCAGTGCCACTTGCAGGCGGGATTAGAAATAATAAAACAGCGCAGATCAACACGTGGCTGAAGACATAGTGCAGGAGGTAGGGCTTCAGAATAATAGATAATTGGACAGTTTTTCAGGGAATGTAGGACTTGTTCCGGAGGGATCATTTACATCTGAACTGGAGGGGGACAAATGCTCTTGCAGGTAGGTTTGCTAGAGAGGCTCCAGTGGATCTAAACTAGATACGGGGGGGAGGAGGAGAATCAGAGTGTAGTAACAAATGTATGGGAGAAGGAAGAGAAAGAATATAGTAAGGTTGCTTGCACCATTAGAGATAAACAGAGAGGAATACGTTGGTGGTTGGGAAGTTTTTCGAGCCAATTGTCAAGGATGATGTTATGGAGTACCTGGAGGCATTTGACAAGTTAGGCAGAACTCAGCGTGGATTCCTTAAAGGTAAATCCTGCTTGATAAACCTGGTGCAATTTTTTTGAGGAAATTACAAGCAGGCTAGAGAAGGGAGATACAGTTAATGTTATGTATTTGGATTTTCAGCAGGCCTTTGACAAGGTGCCGCACATGAGGCTGCTGAACAAGATAAGAGCCGATGGAATTACGGGAAGGTTGTACACGTGGATAGAGAGTTATTTGATTGGCAGGAAACAGTGGTAGAGTGGGAATAAAGGGATCCCATTCTGGTTCGCTGCCGGTTACTAGTGGTGTTCCATAAGGGTCCGTGTTGGGACCGCTTCTTTTTATGCTGTATATCAACGATTAGGATTACGGAATAGATGGCTTTATGGATAAGTTTGCAGATGATACAAAAAAAGGTGGAGGGTCTGTAGTGCTGAGGAAACAGAGAGCCTGTAGAGAAACAGATAGATTGGGGGACTGTGCAAAGAAGAGGCAAATTAATTACAAGGTCGGAAAGTGTACGGCCATTCATTTTGTTAGAAGATATAAACGGTCAGGCTATTATTTAAATTGGGAGAGAATTCGAAGATGCAACGGGACTTGGGAGTCCTCGTGCAGGATAACCTTAATGTGAACCTCCAGGTTGAGTCGGTGTTGAAGAAGGCAATTTCAAGGTTGGTATTCATTTCTAGAGGGATAGAGTACAGGAGTAGAGATGTGATGTTGAGGGTCTATAAGGTACTGGTAAGACTCATTTGGAATATTGTGCGCAGTTTTGGGCTATTTATCTAAGAAAGGATGAACTGACATTGGAGAGGGTTCAGAGAAGATTCACTAGAATAATTCCGGGAATGAGAGGGTTAACATATGAGGAACGTTTGACCGCTCTTGGACTGTACTCCTTGGAGTCCAGAAGAATGATTGGGGACCTCATAGAAACATTACGAATGTTGAAAGGCATGGACAAAATACTTGTGGCAAAGTTGTTTCTCATGGTCCGGGAGACTAGTACGATAGGACATGACTTGAGGTTTGCAGAGCGCCTATTCAGAACAGAGATGCGAATTTTCTTTTTTTGTCAGAGCGTGGTGAATCAATGGAATTTGTTGCCACGGGCGGTAGTGGAGGCCAAGTCATTGGGTGCCTTTAAGGCAGAGATTGATAGGTATCTGAGTAGTCAGTGCATCAAAGGTCATGGTGAGAAGGCTTGGGGATCGGAGTAAAGGGGAGATTGGATCAGCTGAAGATGAAAAGGCAGAGCAGCCTCGATGAGCCGAATGGCGGACTTCTGCTCCTTTGTCTTATGGTCTTATGGTCTAAGAGGTGGGGAATTTCTTAAATACATTTATTTTAATGCTCGGAGCATTGTAAGAACGGTGGATGAGCTTAGAGCATGGATTGATACCCTGAAATATGATGTTGTAACTGTTATTGAAACATGGTTGGAGGAGGGGTGTGACTGGCAACTAAGTATTCCTGAGTTTCATTGCTTCAGGTGTGATAGAGTCGGAGTTACAAGAGGGGGACGTGTAGCATTGCTTTTCTGAGAAAATATTACACCGGTGCTCTGGCAGGATAGATTAGAGGGCTCGTCTAGGGAGACTATTTGGTTGGAATTGAGGAATGGGAAAGGTGTAGTAACAATTATAATGGTGTATCATAGACTACATAATAGGGAACGAGAACTGGAGGAGCAAACTTGTAAGAAGATAGCACATATAATTTTAGTAAGCACAAGTTTGTGATTGTGGGAGATTTTAATTTTCCACACATTGACTGGAAAGCCAATACTGTAAAAGGGCTGGATGGCTTAGCGTTTGTAAAATGTGTGCAGGATAGTTTTTTGCAGCAATACATAGAGATACCTAGTAGAGAATGGACAGTGTTGGATCTTTTCTTAGGGAATGAGATAGGTCAAGTGATGGAGCTATGTGTTGGGGAGCAATTCGGGTCCAGTGATCACAAAACCATTAGTTTCAATATAATCATGGAGAAGGATAGGACTGGACTGAGGTTTAAAGTTTTTGATCGGTGAAAGGCTACTTTTGAAGAGATGCGAAAGGATTTAGAAGGAGTGGATTGGGACAATGCGTTTTATGGGAAGGATGTAATAGAGAAATGGAGGTCATTTAAAGGTGAAATTTTGAGGGTACAGAATTTTTATGATCGTGATAGTTTGAAAGGAAAGGTCAAAAGTTTGAGATAGCCATGGTTTTCAAGGGATAATAAAAACTTGGTTTGGAAACAGAGAGAGATCTACAAAAGTATAGGCAGCATGGAGTAAAAGAGGTGCTAGAGGAATATAAAGAATGTAAAAAGAATCTTGACAAAAAAATTAGAAAAGCTACAAGAAGATATGAGAATGCTTTGGTAAATAAGTAGAAACTGGATCCAAAGGGTTTCTACAGTTATATTAATGGTAAATGGATAGAGAGGGAGAAATTTGGTCCCTTGGAGAATCAGTGTGGTCAGCTATGTGTGGAGCCAGAAGAGATGGAGCAGATTTCGAACAAATTATTTTCTTCTGTATTCACTAAATAGAGGGATATTGAATTGTGTAAGGGAAGCGAAACAAGAAGGGTAGTTATGGGAACTATGATGATTAAATAAGTGAAAGTACTGGCGCTTTTAAATAATATAACAGTGGATAAGTCTCCGGGTCCTGAGAAGATATTTCCTAGGAACTTGAGGGATGTTAGTGTAGAAGAAGCAGGAACTCTGACAGAAATATTTGAGATGTTATTAGAAACGGGAATGGTGCCGGAGGATTGGCGTATTGCTGATGCGGTTCCATTGTTTAAAAAGTGTTCAAAGAGTAAACCTAGCAATTATTGGCCTGCAACATTGTCGTCACTGTCTGGTAAATTAATAGAAAGTATTCACCGAAATGGTAGATATAATTATCTGGATAGACAGAGCTTATTGGACCTTTCAGCCTGGATTTGTGCATTCAAGTTCATGTTTGACAAATCTTACTGAAATTCTTCGAAGATTTTGCTAGGAAATTTGACGAGAGTAAAGCAGTGGATGTTGTCTATATGGACATCAGTTATGGACAAGGATCCACTCGGAAGGTTAGTTATGAAGGTTCAATCGTGTAAGTATTAATATTGAAGTAGTAAAATGGATTCAACAGTGGCTGGAAGGGAGATGCCAGAGAGTAGTGGTGGCTAACTGTTTGTCAGGTTGGAGGCCGGTGACTAGTGGTGTCCCTCAGGGATCTGGACTAGGTCCAATTTTGTTTGTCTTATACATTAATGATCTGGATGATGGGGTGGTAAATTGGTTTAGTAAGTATGCAGATGATTCCAAGATAGGTGGCTTTGTGGATAATGAAGTAGGTTTTCAACACTTGCAGAGAGATTTTGGCCTGTTGGAAGGGTGGACGGAAATATGGCAGATGGGGTTTAATGCTGATTAGTGTCAGGTGCTATATTTTGGTAGGACTAATCAAAACAGGACATTCATGGTAAATGGTAGAGCATCGTGGAATGAGGTTGAACAGAGTGATCTAGCAATAATATTGCATACTTCCCTGAAAGTGGACCCTCATGTGCATAGGGTGGAGAAGAAAGCTTTTGGTATGCTGGCTTTTATAAATCAGAACATTGAGTATAGGGGTTGGGGTGTAATGTTAAAATTGTGCAAGGCTTTGATGAGGACAAATTTGGAGTATTATATACAGCTCTGGTCACTGAATTATAGGAAAGACGTCAACAAAACAGAGAGAGTACAGCGGAGATTTACTAGAATGTTCCCTGGGTTTCACCAACTACGTTACAGAAAAAGGTTGAAAAAGTTACGTCTTTATTCTTTCGAGCGTAGAAGGTTGAGAGGAGCCCTGATAGAGGTTTTTTTTTTTTAATTATGAGGGGCATTGATTGTAGGGGAGAATCAAAGAAGAAGACATGAGTTGAGTGTTAAGGGTCAAAAATGTAGGTGTAATACGAGGGGGAATTTCTTTACTCAAGGAGTAGCAGCGGTGTGCAACCCGATTCCAGTAGAAGTGGTAGAGGCAATTTCGATATTGTAATTTTAAAAAATGGATAGGTATATGGACAGGAAGGAATGCATGCTTATGGGCCGAGTGCAGGTGTATGGGACTAGGTAAAGTAAACGTTTGGCACGTACTAGAAAGGCCAAAATGGCCTGTTCCCGTGCTGTAATTGTTATATGGTTATAAGAAACTAAAAACACAAAAACTGCAACGTTACCAGTTCAGAGGTATTCATATCACTTTGTCAGACCACTTTGCTAAATTATTCAAATTGTGCCAGTTAGTTGGAGAGCAATCTTGCGGTCTTGCCAGAGATGTTCGATTGGATTAATGTCAGGACTCTGACAGGGCCATTCACGGACATCGATTTTCTTCATTTGAGCCACTCCATGGCTGCTCTTCTACTGCATTTCGGGGTGTTCTGATGAAAGTCACACTTCCTCTGCAGTTTAAGCTTTCTAGCAGGTTTCATCCAGTTTCTCTCTATATTTATCAGCATTAATCATCCCATGAATTCTCAACAGACTTCCTTTCCCTGTAGTGGAATTGCATCTCATAGCATGATGCTACTTCTACCATACTTTACAGTGAGAATAGTATTATCTGACTGATATGCAGCATTGGAGTTACACCACGTACCATTTAGTGTTGTGGCCAAAAATTTCCACTTTAGTCTAATCTGACCAGCATACCTTATTCCACATATTTACCGTACGTTCTAAATGACTCTTTACAAAGTCTTTACAGACAAAGATCATGTGTGCTTTTTTTACTAGAAGTTCTACCTTTCTATTAGTTACTGTAGCAATTATAATGTGTGTGGATAATTTTTCGGTCCTGCATTTCTGTTATTAACTTTGCAGGGTATGCTCTGTGGTTTTATTTTAATTATTATTTGACACGACAAACAATGTTTTGTAGATTAGCTCAAAAATCCTACTATAATATTGAGAAAATGAGACAGTAAAATGTGAATGTAACTCTACTGCCTGAATAAGTTTTCAAGGCACTGTATCTGCAGGTACATATGCATCGGGGAAATGAAAGGTGTTTCAGAGTGCTGACAGTTCAGGGTCACTGTGAGTTTGAAAGAAGAAATCAGAACGTCAAATCAAGTCAAAGGTCATCAAGATGAAAGGAAAGATCACTAATGAGAATAATACAAAATATATTAAGAAGCATGTGAAGACCAAGCGGATGAGCCACGTGACAATAGGATCACTCAGGTGTGACCGTTGAAACGTGTGCATGAAGTTGGAGGAGGTCGCCGAGGTACTTGATGATTACTTTGTTTTAGTGTCCAAATGAAAAATATCTTGGCATTTGTGGGGATGACTTACAGCGGACTGAAACCCTTGAGTGTTTAGACAGTACGAAAGACAGTAAGAAAGAGGATGTGCTGGAGCATTGAAAAATATTGGGTCACATTAGTCACCAGGACCGAATGAGATATACCACAGGCCGCTGTGAGAAGAGAAGGAGGAGATTGATGAGACGCTTGCGATGACCTTCGTGCCATGAACAGGGACAGGAGAAATACTGTAGGATTGTAAATTTGCAAATGTTCTTCCTTTGTTTAAGAAAGAGAGTAGCGATAACCCAGTTAATATAGAACAGTGCGTCTGACTTCAGTGGTGGGCAAATTGTTGAAGATCCTGAGAGGCAGGATTTCTTTGCTATTGGGGGGGACAAAATCTGATTAGTGATAGACTGCATGGCTTTGTCAAGGGAAGTTAATTTCTTACGAGCCTGATTGAATTATTTGAGGAAGCATCAAAGGACATTGATAAAGGTAGAGCAGAGGATGTAGTGCATATGGATTTCAGTAAGGCATTTCATAATGTTCCTCATGCAACGCCCTTTCAGAAATTAATAAGTTATGGGATCCAAGGATACCTTATCAGGAATTGACTTGCCAGCAGAAGACAAACGATTGTATATGGTTCATATTCTGCATGGAGGTCAGTGACCAGTGGTGTTCTGCAGTGATGTTTTCAGGGACCCTTTCCTCTTTGTGTTTTTTTTTCTAAATGACCTGGATGAAGAAGTACAAGGGTTTGCTGATGACACAACTTTCGGCGGTTTTGCGGGTAGTCTGGGGTGTCGTCAAAGTTTACAGCGGGGTATCGATATGATGCCGGACTGGAATGAGAAGTTCCATAACGATTTCAACCCAGATAAGTGTGATTTTTTTTTTCATTTTGGTAGGTCCAACTTGAAGACAGAATTAAATGTTTATTTCGGTGGTGTGGAAGATCGGAGAGATCTTGGGGTCCGTGTCGATAGGAATTCAAAGCTATCAATACTCATATTACAATAAGAATATTCTTAAAATATTCTTAAACAATATTCTTAACAATATTCTTAAAAAGGCGGAAGGCATGTTGTCATTCATTATCCGTGGGTTCATGTTCAAGAGCCGTGAAGTAATGTTACAGCTAAATAATTCATTGACGAGACGCCACTTGGAGAACTGTGTTCACTCCTGGTCACATCACTATAGGAACGATACGGATACTACGTAATGCGAAGGATATTAGCAAGGTTGTTGTCTGAATCGGAGGACGCACTTTATGAGAATAGGTTGAGTGCACTTGGCCTTTCCTCCTTGGAGCGCTGGAGGATGAGTGGTGACATGATAGAGATGTATAAGAGGATGAGGGTCATTGATCATGTGGATAGCCAGAGGCTTTTTCCCAGGTGTGAAATAGTTATTACGAGGGTGCTTAATTTTAAGGTGTTTGGTACTAGGTATCGAGGGGATGTCACGGGTAAGTTTTCACGCAGAGTGTGGTGGATGCATTGAATGCCCTGCTGGAGGCTGTGATGGAAGCGGATGCAATGGTGTCTTTTGAGAGCCTTTCGATAGGTACATGGAGCACAGAAAAATAGAGGGTTATGCGCTAGAGAGATTCTAGGCAGTCTCTAGAACAGTTTACATGGTCGGCTCAGCATTGTGGGCTGATGTGCTGTAAATTTCTACGTTCTATATTTTATGAGTCCGCTCTGCCATACCTGGCCTACTTGTGTCGGGCAAGTCCAACTGCTGGGAAAGGATACACCATGAATACAAAAGAACACTTCAAGCAACTCCGTGAAAAAAATACTGAAAAGCAAGAAAATTGGTGAAGCTCAAGGGCAATAGCTGTTCTCTCTGCAGTCTGTCCCATCTCAGCTGCTGAAGCATGTATCTCCTCCCGAGTTGTGATACGTCTCTTGGTGGTCTCCATCACGAGTTCCCTTCTTGCACGGTATCTCAGTTTTTCAGGACGGCCTGCTCGTGGAAGATTTACGGCTATGTCATGTTCTTTCCAACAATGTATATCCCAGAACTGACCCCTGTGTCTCTTCATAAAAAATAACTGTCCAGCCTAAAAACAAAGTAGCAAGTTATTTCCATTGATGCTGATTTCATATAATTTGCAATCAGGTGTGTAATGGTTTATCTACATAGAATCCAGACATGGTACATTTTAACAAATTGCAATCTATTGGAATTAGGACAATGACACATCGGTTGCGTATTTAAGATAAAAACTGATTTACGGAGTAGGCAGTAATCCTGCATTTGAGGTTATGGGTGTAGCGGCAAGACAGTGGTACCTGGACTAATTCTCCTCCTGAGCTGTTTGTTAGGCAATCAAATGTAGCAGTCACGTGCACGATTTATTGTTGCCTTTGAGCTAGATAATCGCGATCAGCTGACTGCAGGGAACTCTTACTCGATAATTCTCAAACGGACGTCTACGCAGAGACAGGAAGAATTTAAGATATAGTTATCTTAGCAATGACTAGGTCATGCTTTTACATTATCACTGTGGTCAGCGTTAAGGCTCCAGAGACAACAACATTACCATCACAGTCAACGGTGAGCGTAGAATAGTAATGTCGTCGGCAGTTTGGCTTGCAGTGATATCATCTTAAATCAGTGAAATGAGATCCAGAGAAGCAATGACAACATCAGAGTGTTTAAGGGCGTGCTTTGAAAGTGCAAACCATTTTGCATATTTAATATAACGTTCTGACGTTCTAGTATAACACACAGTATGTCTGTTCGTGTCTGCTGTTCTGAAGTTCTCATCCAGGTAGTGGTCTACAGGAGGCCAGATGGAAGAGTTTGAGCATGACTAGTTGATATTTCGAGCAGATTCATCAAGTCTGTGTTTCACATCTGTTCCCACCTGCAGAGAAATATTCGATGAAATGTTTCTCCATTTGGAGCAAAAACTAAAATCATTGTAAAATATTTAATAATTAAGTGTCCTATTTCCATTTATGCCAAAAATGTAGCGTATCCCACATTTCTGCATGTGCTCATCTGAAACGGGTTAACTACATCAATTTCTGAATTAAATTAATCTGATCTGTGATGTGCAATAATTGTCTTTATTGTTGAGCGCAGCCTGGTTAAAACAACGTAAATATGAACGATTATTTTCAGCATTCTTCACAATATTTTTGAGTGTTCAACTACGTTTATATACATGCAGGATATTTTAACAATTATACATTCACAATTATTGCCAGTATGAGAGATCAGAAGAAAAGGAACAGCTGTAAAAATCTGTAAGTGTTGGAGACTAGAGATTTTAATGTTCCCTGGCCTGTTTCATTATCTGCATCACAGAACACAAGCTGCACCTCTTTCTATATTTGAGGTTTCCTTATTCACCACTCCACTGAACAGCGGCAGGGATTATTTTTGTGCAGGTAGACCAAATTATGTAGATGTACGGCACTCCTTCCCGCCACTACTCTGCAGATTACACCTGAGCATGCTGTAGAGTCTGTTTTCTGATGAATACTGGATATGGTCGAAAAACGTGTAGCTCAGTCACAGATTGGCTGTGTTGCCTGCTTATGCCCGGGATTATTTTTGTGTAGATAGAGCAGCTAAAGTAAATGTCAAGCGCTCCTTTCCCACCACTAGCCTGTAGGTGACTCTTGAGCATGCTTTAGCCTTTGCTTCCTGATGAATCTTGGATATGGTCGAAAAACTTGTAGCACAGTCACAGATTGGCTGTGTTGCCTGCCTATGCCCGGGTTCGGGACATGTTAACTGCCCTGCCAAGGAACTTGCAGTGAAAGGGGATAGGCCCAGTTGTGAAGGTCCATCTGGGTACCGACGACATAGGTAGAACGAGGAAAGAGGTTCTATTGAGGGAATTTCAGCAGCAAGGGACAAAATTTAAAAGTAGAACAAAGGTGGTCCTCTTTGCATTATTATCTGAGCCACATACAAATCGGCATAGGGTCAGGAAGATTGGAGAGGTGAATTCCATTTCATGAAGCTTCTTATAGATTACAGGGAGACCCTGATTATCTGTGGAAGAAGGCCACAGAGTAGCAAACGAATTACTATAAATATGCACTTTCAGAGGAGGATGATGACAGCTGGACTATGCACATCTATACTCCCTTCATTCTACAGATACACAGTTAGGTGCAGAACATTAACAAAACAAACTTTATTCACAAAAAGTTGCAATAATAAACTATAGATAAAGCCTTTTCATTCTTCCAATTCAAAGCCAATGCTTTAAGTAGTGTTCCACAACATTGCCGCACGTCAAACAGCATTGCAGCCACTCATATGTCACTCTGGGATGGATAACAACGTCAATAATTGACGGGATTCAACACCAAATCAGCTCCTCAATCTGCAGTAGCAGAATAACACTACCTTGTGGTCCGTCAGCACCAGGTATTTGCCATGGCTTCACCAAGCCTCAGTGTGTCCTTCAGAATGTACTGCTGCAGCCTGAAATGTGCCAGCAGGAGCCAGAGGGGAAATAGTTGATTTGATGTTTCACTGGATATTAGCACAGAGCACTTAAAGGTTCCGGCTCGAACTTCTCCCATTCCTTTGCCTCCTTTCCCTCCAGGAAACATGAAGCTGATTGTCTCAGATGTATACTCAGCGACAAACTGATGGCTGCTGTCTGTTTTTATATACAGTAGCTCGAAATGCACAACTAAGGTGCAGAGAGACAGACTTGGGAAGAGGATGAGACAGAATCAGAGTGACGGACTGCAGAGAGCGGACCCTCATCTTCAAGCTGAACATGTACTTTCACACATCCATCAATTTCCAAAGGTATATGCGCAACAGAACTGAAAGACAGCGCTCTAGTCAGACTCTCGCACACGCCTGGTGCATACTGAAGAATTCCTTGGTTTTATTGTTCCCAGTTCTGCTGCTGAAATATATGGAATAATTTTCCACACCACAAAGACACACGATGAGTGGGTGAAAGTGATGGCAATCCTTCCCCAGGTCACAGAGCCGTGCAGCGCATATTACTCAGATGCAGCGACTGGATCTCAGTGGAAAAAACAGATTGTGAAGAAAAAATGAAATATGTTCACGAAAGAGCTGCATTTACAGACAAACCTGTGCTATTGGAGCCTTCTAAAGTACAATGAAAGGGATTCAGAAAGCTCAATTGAACTGGAGTTTTTCTGAATACAACGATAGCAAAAAATTGCTCAAACAATTTTCAGAAACTCAAAAAGAGGACATAAAATGTCCTTGGCAGGAAGATCAATGATAATCTGCAGACTTTTTACCCTTATTCCCTGGAGCGTAGGAGAATGAGGGAAGATTTGGCAGAGGTATATATGAAGAGTATAGATAGTGCGAATGAATGCATTGTGTTCTGAGAAATGTGATTCATCCTACAGTTATTGAAGGGAAATGATTGCAGTCTGACCGGGAGAGGGACCTCGGTATCCGATCATATTCAGTGTTCCAGCACTGTTCGAAGCACGGATATAAATGGAGTAGAGTTGCACATCCTAAACCCAGCCAGCCAATCCCACAAAAACTAGGAGCTACAGAAGCCCCAAAGACTTCATCCCTGAGAACGGATGTATCCACCACGAAGACTGGCTGCACCTGTGGAGAGCTTGAAAGACTGGCACAGCACAGAGAACTCGGGTCAGTGGGCGTGATGCGCAAAAATGACCACCATCTGACTGAGAGACATAGAAGAACAGATTCCTATTCGATCTCTGCCCTCTCACCATCTGATGCCGTCTAGTTCCTGATTCCACATCCCTGTCAAAAAGATTCTGCGCATGCACAATATCTGCGACTTCCATTGTTTTATACACCTCTGAAATATTGCACCTCACTCTCACACATTCCATGGGAAATAATCCTAAACTGCTCATAACTCAGTCATTTGCGACCCAACATTGACCTTGTAACTTTCCCTGCCTTATTTCGAACTTAATAGCATATTTATAGTTAGATTGCGACCAAAACTATACACGATTATTTCAATGCGACTTCACATCTTATACACCTGAAACACAACACCCCAACCTCTATCATCAGTGCATTGACTGATGAAGGCCAGTGGCAAATAAAGGTTTCATCACTGATATGGCTATCTTTGACTTCATTTGAGAAGCTGTCAGCTCCTTGATTGACAGGCAACTCTTGTTTGATTAACATGTAAAGAGTATTTGTAGATGTTAGAAGGGGACTGTAGATGATGTAGACTTAGATTTTCATGAGGTCCCTAACAAGGGGTCACGTGAAGAATGGTGCACGACACCAGAAAACACAAGATGATTTTACAACGATAAAAGGCTTGTTTTCACATAGAAGGCAGAAACTCAATTAACTGGTTTGTTTCGGGATGGGAGGATGAAAAAACTGGAATATACCTTGGATCAGTTCTGGACCCTCAATTATTTAATACCAATATTAAAATAATCGTGGAGTTGGCTAATATGGAGGTGGTAGTGGGTTCTCTAAGCGAACAGGAGTAAATTGAGGGCGGTCAATTATTCACAATCAATTTTAATATTAATCACTCGGACAAGGGAGCAGAGTTTGAGGGGTCCAAGGCTCCCTGACAATGACAGAGAATGTGGTGGGGGTAATGTTGTGATAAGACATATAGTTCCTGCAACAGGATATGGAAAGACTGGGTAAAAGAGAGAATCTGGAAAATGGAGTTTAATGTTTTAAACAGTAATAGCGTGTTCAGTGGTGGAAACAATCAAAAGGCAGTTTATTATTTATATGGAGAGAAAGAGCACATGCGTGAAGTACAGAGGGGTCCAGGTGTTCACTTGTACAAGTTACACACCAACAGCAAACAGATACAGTGAATTGTGGATGGACATTTATTTCTGGGTGGTTGGTGCAGGGAAACGGAGAAGTGTTGTTAAAGTGTCAGATAAGTGCACAGTGATGGATTTTGGGAAGTTGAAGCAGGCCAGAACATACACATTGAATGGCAGTGTCATGGGGTGTGTTCGAGAACAGAAAGATCTTGGGATACAGATACATAGTTCCTTGAATGTCTTAGCAGAAGTAGACAAGGTTGTGAAGTAGGTGAACAGTATGCTTGCCTTTAGCAGCAAATGAGTTCCAACATCACATTACAGTTGTACGAAATATTAATTACACCACAACAGCAGTAACCTGAGCAGTTCTGGTCATCACAATAAGGAAGGATATGATTAAGCTGGAAAGGTGATGAAAAGATTCACAGTAATGTTGCCTGGACTGGGTCCTTATGATTCAAATAAAGATCAGACACACTGGGACTGCTTTCCCTGGAGTGAAGGAGGCTGAGGAGAGACCTGACAGAAGTTTATAAAACTATGAGATTTGTAGATAAGGGAAGCAGTCAGAATCATGTCCCAGGGTGGAAGTGTCAAATTTAAGAAGGCTGCCTTTAAAGTGACAGGATGATAATTTAAAGTTGGTGTGCAGGGCAAGTAGTAGATCAGTTTTTTTTACAGAGTGATGGGGCCTGGTATGGGCTGCCATGGGGAGTGATGGAAGCAGATATGAGAGTGCCATTGAATGGACAGAAAAGATTTAGTTTAACGTGGCGCCGTGTTCAGCACATACATCATGGAAAGAAGGACCTGTTCCAATACCGTACTGTTCAATGTTCTGAGTGAGCCTCAGACAGCTATCTAACTGGGGGCAACAACAGATGTATCAGGTCATCAAGAGTATTGGAACAAAGCCATACCAAGGATTACAAGTACGTATTTCTATGAAAGGGCAGATCGGGTAATGAAGAAGACATTCATCGGTTAGAGTTTAGAGTAGGAGAGAAGGGACACTGTTTACAAACACTGTTTACAGAACAGGTCATTGGTGAGACAACAAAGTATTGTGAGCAGTTATGGTCTTTCGATTATCGGGTGAAAATCACTAAGCTGGGAAAGGGCAGAATGTTTTGGTAACATGAAAGGGAAACGATCAAAAGGGACACTCGGGCATTTTTTTTTCAACACAGAGAGTTGTGGGTATATGATACGAGGTGCCAAAAGAAGCAGAGGAGATACAATCACATGGTTTATTACACATTCGGACAGGTACGTGGATAGGAGTGGTATAGAGGGATATGGGTCAAACACAAGTAAATGGAACTCTAGGATACATACGTTGGTCAGTATGGCCGTGTTTTTTGTTCTCTGCATTACTGTAACTGAGTGAAAGAAGGACAGCAATACAGATTATTCACTTCAGATATAGATGGTTAACCTGTGACTGGGGGGTATGTCAACGATGGGAGGAGGAATGTGCAAAATAAATTCTCCCCACATGTCCTTGAAATCATTCTCGTCTCACCACACATCTATTCCACCTAGTTTTAGGTGGCCTTTGTTGTGAAAAAGAATGCAGCCATTCACTTTATCAGCTCTGTTCCTCAGGAGTTTAAATTCCTCTATACGCTCAACACTCAGTTTTCTAAATTCCGGGAACATAGAAAGAGGCTTTACAGTCTCTCCTTGTAACTCAGTTTAGTCGTTCCTTGTGAATCTTTACTGCACCCTCTGCAGCTGACTCACATCCTTTCTGTCGCTGGGCAACAATCCAACTAGTCTTATCAACATATTGTACAGTTGCAACAATGCATCCTAACTGTCAGTCAGTGCCTTGACTGATAAAGGATTCACGTCAAAAGATTTCTTCACCACCCTCTTGGCACTGTCACCACTTTCAATGAACCACAAACTCATAGATCATTTATCTCAACAAATTAATAATCACGTATAACGTTTTCATATTGTTTATTTAATTGGCTACACTTTATCTAGTTTTAGGACACGTGAATATCTGATCACATTTAGATCATATTTATGCAGAAATAGAGACACTTCTACAGTGTCCACAAATTTGTCTCACATTAGTATCTGTGTTGTGAGCCATTTGTCACTCTGTAGCCCTCTTCCTCAACTCATCGGGATCCCTTTGTAATCTATGAGATCATTCTTCACTATCAACAACATGTCCGAATTTACTGATGAAGTCTTCTGCATCTGCATGCAAATACATTATTAAAATAGTGGACAAGAAGACTTACAGCACTGCCCGCTGGAGCACAACCCTAATCACCATATGTATTCTGAGAAACAGTTTTATGTGCCTCGTCAAAAACCTCTGAAGATTCATCAACCAGAACCACCCGCAAACAAAGCCATACTGACTTCTGCTAATCAGACACTGTCCATTCAAATACAGGTGATGTCTGTCCTCAGACGTACGAGTAACTTCCGAACTACTGATGTCAGTCTGACAGTCCTACAGTTTCCAGGCTTGTCCTTGACAACTCTTTTAAACAATGGCATAGCATTAGACACGCATCAGTCATTGGAGCATCCCTCAGTGCACCGTCACAATGTTCTCACTCCTTCTACAAAGCAGCTGGTCAGGCCCTGAGGATTCTTCCACGTTCATGCACTGTGAGGCTGCTAATAACTGCTCCTTTGTAATATGAATGTCCTCCAAAGCAACTGTACTAGTTTGCATTATCTGTTGAGCAACCATAATATTGTACTCAGTAAACACTAAATAGAAATTATCATTGACCGATTCATAATCCCACCCATTCCCTGTGGCTCAAGAAATGGAGACACTGTTGTTCTCTGTGTTCCATTCTCTCCCAAGCCAACTGTTTTCCTAACATAGCTATAGAAACTCTTGTTATTTTCCTGACCTGCCTGATCAATCACATAACATTGGTCTGTCCTCCTGGTTTCCCTCTTAAGTGTATTCTTTTTTTAAAAATTCTTATCAAGTGATTTACCCAATTCTGACCTCTTACACCCAGTGTATGCTTCCTTTATTTCTTGACTGGAGCCTTCCCTCAATGGCAAAATTTCCCGAAACTTGCCAGGTTATCCTTATCCCTAAGGAACGTGCTTCTCCTGGACAGCAGCAATCACATTCACCAACTGGCAAATTCCACTTGCCAATCTTTCATTTTCTGTCATATAGATTATCTCACTCCACCTCTGCTAGATCCAGTCAAATTTACTAAAATTCACCTGTTCTCCAGAACAGATCCCTAAACTGTGATCTTGACGATACATTCCCATCACTATCATCAAATTAATAGAAATATTGAAGAAGGCATTAACAATTAGAAGGGCAAGATTTTGGAACACGAAACAATCTTCACAGAGGGATTAGAATAGGAGAGTGTGAGCAATTTCAATTTCCTGAGGATCAGTATTTGCCCCAGAATAACAATGCAACTATAACGACTACAAGACAGCAGCGAGATTTCATTAGTGTTTAAAGAGATGTGGTTTCTCTGTTAAAGCACTCAAAATCCTCTCTCAATATACACTGATGAATATTCTGACAGACTGCATTACTCTTTGGTGGGGCTGCAGGCGATTACTGCACAGGACCCATAAGCACCTTCCAGAATTGTAAAATTAGTCAGCACCAACGTGTGTACTAGCCTCCATACTACCCAGGACATTGTCAAGTAAGTAGCAGTACATCAGAAAGGCGACGTCAATAATGAAGGACTTCCATCACCCTGGACTCATTGTGGGGCTGGAAGAAAGTACAGAAGCTTGATAGCGCATAATCAATGATTCAGGAACAGCTTCTGCCCCTGTGCCATCCGCTTCCTAAATGGACAGTGAATCCATGAACACTACCTGACTTTTATAAATATATATTATTTTTGTATTTGCACTGTATTTCATCATTTAACTATGTAACTATATTGTTATTGTTTTACTGGCTTTAAATTATATTTCATGATGTTGTGGCGACCCATTTCCTAGCGTATCCGAACCGACTCACAATTAGATAGCCTACGGGGGTTTGCGAGCACAGAGCCATGGGGGGCCGGTTGACAGAGGCTTAAAAGTGAGGCTGAAGTTTTCGAATAAAGTTTTTTCCTTCGACTGCAGTTACCGACTCCGTGTCGTAATTTTAGCGCTGCGTGTAGCACACAGCTACAATTGGTGACCCCGACGGTCCAAACGATTTTTGGACCAGAAATGACCGACGCCGCCTCTGTTCATGCGTTTTCATTGAAACTGCCAGGTTTCTGGACACAGCGCCCGGACCTATGGTTCCAGCAAGCCGAAGCCCAATTCCACGTTCGCCAGATCACCTCAGAAGACACCCGCTACTACTACTTGGTGAGCTCCCTCGACCAGGACACAGCGGCCCAGGTCGCGGAGTTCGTACAGTCGCCCCCGGCAGACGGCAAGTACACGGAATTCAAAGCCCTGCTCCTCAGGACTTTCGGACTCTCACGGCGCAAGCGGGCTGCCCGTTTACTGCACCTGGATGGCTTGGGCGACAGACCTCCATCGGCTTTAATGAATGAGATGTTGTCTCTCGCCGACGTACACACACCCTGCCTCATGTTTGAGCAGGCATTCCTGGAGCAGCTGCCCGAGGACATCCGCCTGCTGCTGTCCGACGCGGATTTCAGTGACCCCCGGAAGGTGGCAGCCCGGGCGGACTTGCTGTGGAACGCCAAAAAGGTGAGCGGGACGTTCATCGCACAGATCTCCCAGCCACGCTCCCGGCAGCAAACCAGTCCAGGCCCGGCCGCAGAGCCCGCCAACCCCCGGCTCAATGAACACTGGTGCTTCTACCACCAGCGATGGGGCGCAGAAGCCCGCCGTTGTCGCCCGCCCTACAAGTTCCCGGGAAACGCCAGGGCCAGCCGCCGCTGATGGCTACGGCGGCTGGCCATCGGGATAGCCTCCTGTATGTGTGGGATAGAAGGTCGGGACGCCGGTTTTTGGTCGATACTGGGGCTGAGATCAGTGTTTTACCTCCGACGAGTTACGACACCCGCAGCAGGGCACCGGGTCCCCCCCTGAGGGCCGTGAATGGCAGCACCGTAAGGACCTATGGCACCCGCCAGGTGCAGCTACAGTTCGGCTCCAGCCAGTTCACGTGGGACTTCACACTGGCCGCCGTAGCCCAACCGCTTCTGGGTGTGGATTTTTTGCGGGCTCACAGCCTGCTGGTCGACCTGCCCAGGAAGAGACTGGTACACGCCGAGACCTTTCAGACGTTCTCCCTGGGTGCAGCCCAGTTGCCGGCCCCTCACCTCGGCTCCATCACGCTGTCCGACAATGACTTCGCCAGGGTCCTGGCGGAGTTCCCATCGGTTCTGGCACCGCAGTTCACAGCAGCCATGCCCAGGCACGGCGTACAGCAGCACATCCCGACCCAGGGACCACCCCTCCATGCCCGTGCTCGGCGGCTTCCCCCGGAAAAGCTCCGACTGGCGAAGGCGGAGTTCCAGAGGATGGAGGAATTGGGGATCATCCGGCGGTCCGACAGCCCATGGGCTTCCTCCCTGCATATGGTGCTCCGGAACAACGGGTCCTCGTTCGTGCTGGACGATGGGGGGAAGGAGGAGGTTTTCACGGTGGACCGCCTCAAACCGGCACATGTGGACCTGGCGCAACCGGCCGAGTTTCCGGCGCCTCGGCGCAGAGGCCGACCTCCCAAGCAGGTTCTGGCCCGGACTGTGGACATTGGGGGGTGTATCGCCGGTTCTGGGGGGGGGGGGGGGGCGGGGTTATGTGGCGACCCATTTCCTAGCGTATCCGAACCGACTCACAATTAGATAGCCTACGGGGGTTTGCGAGCACAGAGCTTTGGAGCCTCTGCGCCATGGGGGGCCGGTTGACAGAGGCTTAAAAGTGAGGCTGAAGTTTTCGAATAAAGTTTTTTCCTTCGACTGCAGTTACCGACTCCGTGTCGTAATTTTAGCGCTGCGTGTAGCACACCGCTACAATGTACTTTATCACTGGCATGTGTCGCTGAATTTGTTAACTTTGCCCATGTAATGCATAATATAGAAGTAAAACTAAATAAATAATAATAACTATGATGATGATAATTATAATAATAATAATAATAACTAAATAAATCAATTACAGTATACGTACATAGAACCAATAAACATCGTGCAAAACCTGAAACAATATATACTGAAAAAGTGAGGTAGTGTCCAAGTGTCCATTTAGGCATCGGATGACAGAGGGTAAGAAGCTCTTACTGAATCGCGGATTGTTTGCCTTCAGGCCTTTGTACCTCCTATCTGACGTTAAAGGTTTTCAAATTTCACAACACATACCGGTTATAATAAACCGGATTCTGATTCTGAAACAGTGGATTCTTTATTCAAAATATTATTTATTTATTATTTTTTGGAAATTACAATGAATAAATGTGGTAATTAAATAGTAAGAAAATTAATATTGACCCTCCCCCTCCCCTTAACCCTCCCCCCTTAACACTTATCTAAAGAAAGAAACAAAAGGAAAGAAGAGAAGGATTGCTTGGATATCGGAGGATCCCCACATGCTCCATGGAGTTCAAAATAGTTTTGAAATGTACTTTTACTTTCCTCAATTACTATAATTTTATTTTCAAAGGTCCTATGTATTTAATCCTATTTTTTGTAAGTATGGGAACCAAATTTTCAAAAATATAACATATTCATTTCTTAGTTTATACGTAATTTTTTCAAGTGAAATACATCTATGTATTTCATTATTCCAACGATCCATAGTTAAATATAGATCAGATTTCCAAGTAACTGCGATAACTTTTTTGTCTACTGCTAATGCAATTTTTATAATTTTTTTCTGATACTTATTCAATTTAAGTTTCGTTATTGTCCCTTCAATATCTCCTAATAAAAATAATAATGGAGTTGTACTCCAATAATTTGTTCCAATAAAAGTCTTAAATTTATCCAAAAATGGCTGAATTTTAAAATAAGACCAAGTAGAATGTTAAAAAGTCCCAATTTCTTGATTACATCAAAAACATTAGTCAGACATATTTGAATTTAACCTATTTATTTTCTGTGGTGTTATATATAATTGATGTAAAACTTATATTGTATTAATCTAAGACGAAAATTTATTGTATTTCTCATTCTATCAGAACATAATCTTGACCAGTTTTTTCCATCAATTTTAACATTCAAATCAGATTCCAATTTTTGTCTTGATTTATGAATTCCTAATTTAATTGCCTGTTTTTGAATCAAATTATACATACAAGGTGTACATTTTTTAATTTTTCCTTTCTGGATTAATATTTCTATTTCACCAGTTTTTGGCATCAACATTGTTTGTCCCAACTTTTCTCGTAAATAGGCTTTTAATTTAAAATAACTGAAAAGAGTGTTATTTGATATTTTATATTCATTTTTTCATTGATCAAACTAAATAAATCAATTACAGTATAGGTACATAAACGGTATATATTTACCAAAATTAATACCTATGAATCAAACAGGTTTTATTAAAAATAGACATCAATAGATAATATAACCCGGTTACTTAGTAGAATTCATTTGGCACAAAAAAGAGAGGAAATGAGTGTGGCAGTTGCTTTGAATGCAGAAAAAGCATTTCTTAGATTGGAATGGAATTTTTTATTTAAGGTATTGGAAACATATGTGTTAGAAATATCTTTTATACAATGGATTAACATCTTAAATACTAATCCTCAAATTAAAGTAGTTACAAATGGTCAGATTTCAACACCATTTTGCTTAACGAGGTCAGCTAGACAAGGCTGCCCATTATCACCTGCTTTATGTTTATTGGCAATATAACCATCAGCTGAATTAATTAGAACAGATTCAGATATTGGGTGTTTTAGAGTTAATCAAGAAGAATATAAGATTAATTTATTAGCTAATGAAGTTTTAATTTCATTAACAAAGCCATTGCAATCTTTGCAAAGATTATCTTTTAGATTGAAAGAATATGGGAAAGTATCAGGTTATAAGGTAAATTGGGATAAAAGTGAAATTTTACCCCTTACAAAAGAAAATTATAATCAATGTCGATTAGCAACTCAATTTCGATGGTCAATAAACCGGATAAAATATTTAGGTATTAGAGTTGATAATGATGTAAAAAAAATAAAAAAAAATATTTGCCATTATTAAAAAAAATAAAAGAGGATCTTGATAAATGGATGATGTTACCAATAACATTAATAGGTAGACTTAATGCTGTAAAAATGAATATATTTCCTAGATTGCAATATTTATTTCAAACTTTACCAATACAATTACCTCATAAGTTTATTTTCAAGAACTGAATAAATATGTAAGGAAATTTCTTTGGAAAGTAAAGATATAAAGAATATCATTGGGAAAATTGACATGTAAATTTGATTTAGGAGGGTTACATCTTCCAAATTTTAAGAATTATTATAAAGCAAATCAACTTAGATTTATTGCGTATTTTTTGATGAAGAAAAACCAGCATGGATTAGAATAGAATTAGATAAGATAGGAGAAAATATGCCAGAAGGTTTTATATATAAATGGGAATCCAAATGGATACGGGAAAAAAAATTCCGATATTAAACCACTTGATTGAATTATGGAATAAGGTAAAAATGGACGATAAGATAAAGAAATCTTTATTAGCAAAAAGAACTTTAATTCAAAATAGGCTTGTTCCTTTTACATAATTGGTTCCAAAAGGGGTTTACATATATAGGTGATTGTTTTGAAGGAGGTATATTGATGTCGTTTGATCAATTAAAAAACAATTATAAAATATCGAATAACACTCTTTTCTGTTATTTTCAATTAAAAACAGGTATTCTTGATCAGCCTGATGGAAGAACTTTGTGATCAAAGCCTAGTCTGTCACAGAATCATTTCTCAGCTCCATTAACTCCATCTGCATTCCCTGCTGCCCCAGGAAAGCAGTTAACATAATCAAAGACCCTTTCCACCCCTGTCATTCTCTCTTCTCACACCTTGCATTGGGCAGCAGACATAAAGGAGTGAGAACACACAGCTCCAGGATCAAGGACAACATCGGTCCTACTGTTACTACACCTAAAAAAAACATTTATACCAACCTTTGAAATTTTCATATTCTGGTGTTTTACAACATTAATCCACAGTGGTTTAATTTGGCTTTTTTGACACTGAATAACAGAAAGACTATTTCGTGTCAAAATGAAAATGATATCTACAAGGTGATAAAAGGAAAATAATCCATTGTATAAGTATTCACCCCCTTTAATATGACATACCAACTCATCACTGGTGCAACCAATTGGTTTTAGAATGCATATAATTAGTTAAATGGAGATTACCGTGTGTCGTCAGGATGTTTCAATTGACTGTCGTAAAAATACACCAATTGCTGCTGCCTCTGAATCCTGGTAAAAGCTACACCTTTAAGACAAAAGAACACTCCAAGCAAGAAGGGGAAAAGGTTATTGAAAAGCTGAAACAATGATGAAGCGCCGAAACAACAGTTGTTGTATGTGCAGTCCCTCCTACCTTGTAACTCCTTCCGAGTTGTCATAGTTATCTTGGTGGCCTCTATCAATCTCCCCTCCTTCCACAATCTGTCCTTTTTTGAGGACAGCCTGATCTTGGCAGTTTTACAGCTGTGCCTCATTCTTTCGATTTTTCGTTGATTGAAACAATTGTACTTCAAGGGATATTCAGTTACTTGGAAATATTCTTGCATCCATCTCTTGATTTGTGTTTTACAGTAACCTTTTCACGGAAGTAACGATTCTAGTAGTTTGCAGTTCTATGATCGAGGGAAATAGGCAGGACTTAAATACAAACGTGGAATTATGACATTGTAGCCATCAGTGAAACTTCTCTACAGGAGGGCAAGACTGGCAGGTTAATGTTCCAGGGTTCCGATGTTTCAGACGGGATATAGACAGACGGATGAAAGGTGGGGGGAGGGTTGACATAGCTAGTCAGAGAATATGCTACAGCAGTGCTCAGGCAGGACAGATTAGAGGGTTTGACTACCGAGGCCATGTGGGTGGAGTTGAGAAGCAGGAAAGGTATGACCACATTAATGGAGTTGTATTATAGACCATCCAATTTTCACCGATAATTAGAGGAGCAAATCTGTAGAGAGATAGCGGACAACTGCAGGAAACATAAATTTGTGTTAGTAGGGGATTTTAATTTTCCACATATCGATTGGGACACCCATACTGTTAAAGTTCTAGACGTGTTAGAGTTTGTAAAATGTGTTCAGAAAAGTTTTCTAAAACAATATATAGAGGTATCGCCTAGAGAGGATGCAACATTAGATCTTATATTAGGAAACGAGTTAAGACAAGTGACGGAAGTATGTGTCGGGGAACACTTTGGTTCCAGTGATAATAACACCATTAGTTTCAACTTGATAATGGATAAATATAGATCTGGTCCTCGGGTTGAGGTTCGAAGCTGGAAAAATGCCAGATTTGAAGAAATGAGAAAGGATCTAAAAAACGTGGATTGGGAAAGTTTGTTCTCTGGCAAATATGTCATTTGTAAGTGAGAGGCTTTCAAATGAGAAATTTCGAGAGTGCACAGTTTGTATGTTCCTCTCAGGATTAAAGGCAACGTCAATAAGAATAAGGAACCTTGGATCCCTAGGGATATTGGAAATCTGATAAAGAAGAGAGAGATGCATGACATGTATAGGAAACAGGGAGCAAATATGGTACATAAGGAGTAGTGCAAAAATACAAGAAAGAAATCAGGAGGTCTAAAAGTAGACATGAGATAGCTTTGGAAATCAAGGTGTAGGATAATCCAAAGAACTTCGACAGGTATGTTAAGAGCAAAAGGTTAGTAAGGGATAAAATTGGGCCTCTTGAAGATCAATGTGGTCGGCTATGTATGGAACCAAAAGAAATGGGGGAAATCTTAAATGTTTTTTTTGCGTCTGTATTGGCTAAGTAAACTGGCAGGGAGTCAAAGGAAATGAGGCAAGCAAATAGTGATGTTATGGAACCTATGCAGACTGAAGAGGAGAAACTGCTTGCTAACTTGAGGTAAATCAGAGTAGATAAATCCCCTGGACCTGATAGGGTATTCCTTCGGACCTTGAAGGAAACTAATGTTGAAATTGCAGGGGCCCTGGCAGATATATTTGAAATGTCGGTATCTACGGGTGAGATGCCGGAGGATTAGAATATAGCTCATTTTCTTCCGGTGTTTAAAAAGGGCTCAAAAATCAATCCGGGAAATAATAGGCCGGTAACTTTGACGTCAGTAGTAGGTAAATTATTCGAAGGAGCACTAAGAAATAGGCTCTACAAGTATTTGGATGGACACGGACTTATTAAGGAGAGTCAACACCGCATTGAGCGTGGTAGGTCATGTTTAACGTCAGACAGTGGATGATGTCTACATGGACTTCAGTAAGGCCTTTGACAAGGTCCCGCATGGGAGGTTATTTAGGAAGATTCAATCGCTAGGTATACATGGTCAGGTAGTTATTTGGATTAAACATTGGCTCAATGGGAGAAAACAAAAACTGGTAGTAGAGGATTTCTTCTCTGAGTGGAGGACTGTGACTACTGGTGTGCCGCAGGGGATCAGTGCTTGGTCCGTTGCTATTTGACATCTATATCAATGATCTGGATGATAATGTGGTAAATTGGATCAGCAAATTTGCTGATGATACAAATATTAAAAGTGTAGTGGAGAGTGTGTAAGGTTTTCAAAGTTGCAGAGCGATCTGGAGCAGCTGGAAGAATGGACTAAAAAATAGCAAATGGACTTTAGTACAGAGAACTGTGAGGTATTGCACTTTGGAAGGGAAAACCAAGGTAGAACATACAAGGTAAATGGTAGGACACTGAGGAGTTCAGTATAACAGAGGGATCTAGGAAAACAGATACAAAATTCCCTAAAATTGGCGTCACATATAGATAGGGTAGGAAAGAGATCTTTTGAAACATTGGCCTTTATAAATCAAAGTATTGAGTATAAGAGATGGAATGTTATGGTGAGGTTGTGTAAGGCATTGGTGAGGCCGAATTTGGAGTATTGTGTACAGTTTTGGTCACCGAATTACAGGAAGGATATTAATAAGAGTGAAAGAGTGCAGAGTAGGTTTATAAGGATGTTGCCCGGTCTTGAGAAACTGAATTACATCGAAAGGTTGAATAAGTTAGGACTTTATTCCCTGGAGCGTAGAAGAATGAGTGGAGAATTGATAGAGGTATATAAAATTATGATGGGTATAGATAGAGTGGATGTAATCAGGCTTTTTTTTTCCGCTGAGGGTAGGGAAGGAAAAAAAAACAGAGGACATGGTGGAAGAGTGAAGGAGGAAAAGTTTAAAGGGAACATTAGGTGCGCTTCTTCACACAAAGCGTGGCGTGTGTGTGGAACGAATTGCCAGATGAAGTTGTAAATGCGGGCTCACTTTTAACATTTAAGAAAAACCTGAACAGGTACATGTATGAGAGATGTGTAGAGGGATATGTGTCAGGTGCTGGTCAGTGAGACTAAGCAGAAAAATGGTTCGGCACAGCTATGGCATGTTTCTGGGCTGCAATGTTCTGTGGTCCTATGGTTCTAAAAACGAAAAAGATGACTTTCACTACGTTTCAATGTAAATATAACAAAGAAGGATAAACTTTACAAAATCAAAAAATGTTGAAGTCATTAGGCAGGAATTCAACGTATATATATATATATATATATATATATATATATAGCACCATATAGAAGTCAGATATTAATTTGCTGTCTACTGTACAAATCTATATAATGATAACAAAAACTATTAAAATCATAAAAAAACAACCAGCCAGCGAGCTCAACCAGAGTGAAGAAGGCAACAAACTGTGCAAATGCAAAAAGAAGAAACAATAATTAAACAAGAAATAAATATTGAAAACATGAAATGAGGTGTCCTTGAAAGAAAGTTCATTGTTTGTGGGAAAATTTGAAGGATGGGACAAGTGAAAGCGAGTGAGGCTAACTGCATTAGCTCAAAGGTAAGTGCAAAGAGGCTGTTTAAACTTTCTCAACCGCGGCCTTGGTATATCTCATTAACCAGGGTTACTTAAAACAGCCAGCTTTTTCATTTACCTACAAGAATCATACGGTTTCTGAACACCTGACATCACTTTTTAAAAGGAATACCAGTTCGAACAACCTTGTCCATTCTCCCTTCTTACATGCATCTTTATTTCTTGGAACGTTGAGATATCCATTCTGCCCCTCCCTCAGTGATAATTCCGTTGTGGCTGTGATGAGACCTTAAGCAATAGGGGCAAAATCTGGCCATTCACCGAAATCTACTCTGCTCCACCACTCCATGATGGCTGATTATTTTATCGCTCTTTACACAATTCTCTTGCCTTTTCCCCACTATCCCTTTATCCACGGACTAATCTAAAACCTATCAGCTTTCGGTTTATTCTGAATGGCTTGGCCTCCACAACTGTCTGTGGCAATTAATTCAAGTTTCAAAGCCAACTTTGTAAGCAATTCCTCCTTATTTCTGTTCTGGAAGGATATCCCTCTATTCTACAACTGTAAACTTTGGCTCCAGACACCTCCACTATATGAAACATGCTCTCCACATCGACTCTATATAGGCCTTCCAATATTCAATAGGTTTCCATGAGTTCCACCGAATTCTTGTGCACTCAACCGAGTAAGGGCCTAGAGCGACTAATCGCTCCTGAAAGATTAACACTTTAACTTACCCAATCGAGTTCATAATTCTCACTTAGGTCCTTTCCAATGCCGGACTTTTTATTTTTTTTTTAGATAAGGGGCACACAACCGCTCAAGTGCGGACTGACCAAAGACTTGGAAACCTCAATGTAACATTTGTGTATAAGTGTCTCTACGACAGAAGGAATTGCAGTGATTCAAGAACTTCAATCTTGCCGCCCGCCTCAGCCCCTCAGTGAAATCTTCATCTGAATCATCAGTCTATTACTATTCTCACAACTATTTGTCACAGGGTGTAATCCAGAGATGACTATTTTTGAAGTTATGCTTATTAAGTTCTTTCCTAATTCCCTCTGTTTACTGTGTACACGCTCAAACCTCTCTTTTTCTTTCCAAGTTATATGCAGCACGAGCACTTGAGAATTTTCTGCAGCCTCTCTGACTCATTCCTGACACTGGTATTCAGAAGGCAACACACCATCCTAGGATCACTGTTGCTGCCACAGAATCTTGAGCCTTCTCTCAAATACTGTCCAGACTGATCTCGTCCTCCCCTACTAGACATCAGAGACACTGTCAGTGCCAGCAGCCTGGCTGCTTCTGGTGTTTCCTGAGAGGTCACACTCACATTCAAAACATTTACGTGTTGTGAGGGGAGGAGCCGCTGGGGACCCGGCATTGTGCGACTCCTTCTCTTGCCTCTCTTGGTGTTCAGGAACATCCTTCACCTTAGGTGTGACCATCTCACTAAAGAATCTGGTCTCACTTTTCTGGATGAGCCGAGGTATAGCTGGTCCATCTCCTTCAGTTGAGTTTACAGGGGAGACTGACCGACTTACTGATCTACCACATCCAGAGGCAGAGTATGTCACTGACATTACTGCCATTTCTCCTACTCCAGAAAGGTGAGAGATTCATGTTCTAGAGCACACCTCCTCATATACTATTCCTGTTCCCACATTTATTTCTTGTCTATGTACTGCGAATCCTTTGGCTATTTTCCTCACTATCAAAAACTTCATCAATTTCTTTTCTGTCATCTGTGTAGTTTCCTGGGCTGTAACTATATCCCTTGTTAAATGGCCGAACAATATTGGCTCATATGCAGTTCTCTGCCGCAACATGTGTAATTAAAAATAAACTACAAAGATCCCTGTGAAAACATTAGCAATCTGCAATCTTGCCTCATTCACTCAATAACATGGAATGACTTCTATCCAGTCCTTGTGAGTTATCCAACTTTGTGTTCTTTTAGAGTCGCAATGATCCCAGCTACTTGTTAGCAATATGGGTGGAATATCACCGTACCCTTCATGATGTTTATTTTCACCATCACTTTCTGTTTGTTGAAGACTGACGTGAAATATTCATTGTTGATTTGGTCACTTATTCCGACTCCAGACATACATTCGCTCCACCTGCACTGAGTATTCTACATTCCTGCTTTCGCTGTAGTGTCTCTTTTGTTTTCAATGTATCTACAAGGTATTCTCTCCAGGCTGACTCAGCAACATCATCCCCTCTCCCCTAGCATCATATAGCACTTCAGGTTATCTAATTAATGTGCATATTGCAGCATATTCATCAAAGGCATGGTCTATTTTGCACTTTCTATACTTCCCTTATCGGCTCGATTTGTAATATCTCTGAACATGCAATGTTTTTAGATCTGGCCTCTTGTCTTTCCCCCTCACATAATCAATTTGAATTTTGAACCACTCGGCTTTAAATAACTCTGAAAGGTCAGACGTGAATTACAGCTGCACCCAGTCTCCGCTGTTTCAAGGAACTGCCTGGCATAGTTCTCATTAGCATGCAGCACACACAAAATGCTGGAGGAACTCAGGATCCATAGAAAATAGTAGACTCTCAACAGTTCTGGCTGAGATACTTTAACAAGTCTGGAAAAAAAAATAGATGCGAGGTCAGGATAAGAAGATAGTGGAAGGTGAGCATTAACTTGCTCTTAGTTAAGCAAATTCTCCCAAGATTGTTCCTCCTTTGAGGATGACTGTTATCAAAATGGTCTCCTACTTAAATTCTTCATTTGCGAAAGTGATGGCCCAGTGCAAGGTCTCTGAATAGTCCTTAAAACATCTCCCTTTACCAGCATCCCAAGGAGTAAACTGCCCACACCTTCTGTGTTTAAAAGTTAACCTCAGACATCCTCAGCCCCCTACATCTTTCTCCAGTCAGCTGAGAATAATGCGACCTTGTTTCAGCGATTTCCACTTTGGGAAACATTCCCTGAATGTCCCCTCAATTGACAGTTCTTATCATTTTGTACACGTCCTTCAAGTCCTCTCTCTTACTCCAGCTATCCTCACAAGATATTTCCTGTGAAGTTCTATGTTCAAAGTAAACTTATTGTCAAAGTACAAATGTTTCCATATATATTTTGTTGGTGGGCATGCATAATAAATTCAAAGAAACATAAATAATCAATGAAAAACTGCACCCATGCAAAACTGGCAAAATACAAATGTAGAAAAAATCAACAAAGATAATTAATAGTGAAAGTGAACAAAATGCAAAGCAAAATGATAATAAATATGCAGTAAACATCCGGAACATGAGCTGTGGATTCCCTGAATGTGAGTTCATTGTTGCTCTGAGTGTCATTATCCCCTCCGCTTCCAAATCCTGATCATTGAGGGATAATTGCTATTCCTGAACCCGTTGCTGTGTGACATGAGGCTTCTGCAACTCCTGCTTGATGGCAGCATGGAGAAGCGAGCATCGTCTGGATGATGGAATCCTTGATGATGGATGCGGCTTTCCTGTAAGAGGTCTCCTTGCCAATGTGTTCAGTGGTGAAGATTCCACTAGAGAGCATTATCAAAGTTTTAGATCACATGCTAAATCTACATAAACTTACATAGTATTGATTCTAAATGTTGGGAAATAATTCTATGGTGCCAACAAATTCCACACCTCGGAGCATCTACACTAAGACGATCTCAGCCAATGTTGGGGAGATTACACTCACACACTACTCTGTTTCTTTTACTACTTTCCAGTACCTGCCTACATTTCTTTTCCTCCTTCTGCTGCTGTCATTTCAAAACTCTTTGTAAATTGAAGCGCACGTCACTCAAGGTTCCCCTTTGTCAACTCTCTGTTACATTCTGAGAGATGTCCAGTTGGATTGATCGGATAAATAGTGTCCACGAATTGAAGTCTATTATGACGTTTATATAGTTCTCTATCGACATACAGTGCTGTGGTTATTCTAGTGTTTAACGGTGGTGTACAGTGCTGGGTGTGTACAGGATCGTGTGTTTACTGCACAGAGTTTTATTGTTCTGTGTCCTAGTAGTGAAGGTCTAGATATTGAAACGTTCACTGTCCCTGTAGACAAATGTTGACATTTCTGGAGCAGTCACATATGCAGGGCATGTTTAAACCAGAGATAGACCATTCCCTTCCCTTGCAGTACGGGCAGATGTTGCTAAGATTTCTGTTCTTACTGTGCGGTGCTGGCGGTTTAAACATCATATTTAGCTGTATGAGGTCCGGGTCTCCCTAAGTACTAAATTCCCACAAAGGGCTTACCCATCAAAATGGTTTCAGAGACCCTATAGCGGTTCCCCTTTAGTATCAACTCACCAGATAACATCACCGTACTGATTTTCTCATCACGCGTTCCTCCTTGTCCTTTTCCTGTCATACGGGGATGTTGTTTCAGTACCCAATTGCAGGACGCAGACACTGTAGTGCTAGGGACAGGGGAGAACGAGGCACTGGAAACAAGGAGCCTGGGGTGGACTCTGAGCCTGAGACTGGACAAGGACCCAGAAAGTATGTCCTGACTGGGGCTCGGAACCGCAAACCCAGGCGAGGTGGCAACGAGGCTTGGCTAGAGACTTAACCAAGCTTAACTGGCTGGGCTGGGGTCGAGGCGTGCATGGAGGCTTGATTCTCGGGTCGAAGCTTGGGTGGAACTTGGGTGCAAACTGGGGACTGTACATAAGCATAGAGCCGGGACTTCTCCTTCGACAAACCGGAACTCAACTTTCACTCTACACCAAGGTGGGGCAGGATCCACCGTCGGGTACCGGCATATCGGCCGGACTTACACGAACGGAGGCAAAGATAAGAAAAGTCTGATTTCCCCCGCAGGGCAATCGCAGTGCGGCCTCACTTAACCCACGGAGTCGAGGACAAGACAAAACTGATTTTCCCGCAGGGCAACGCCAGAACTGCCCGATTTACCCCACGGGGCGAGGACAGAAATAGTCAAACTGCGAAGAACAACAGACAGTTCCATATCTGCATCGGGGTTGTTCCGAGTCGCAGTTACGGCCAGCAACCTTGGCTGGCTACAGAAACAACCGGATCCCAGTCTAGTTCGGAGTGGCTGACGGCCTCCCAGCTGTCCCGGGAAACGGCCGAATCCATTCCGCAACGACAGCTCCGACTACTGGCCGTAAAGCTCCAAGAAGCAATGGTTCTCAAACGCATCCTAAAGATGGCAAGTGGCCATACCAGCCTTCCAACAGCCATTTGCTCTATGAGAAACTAGCCAGGGAAGCTTGACAAGACGACCCCCAACCACAATCAATCCCAGGGCCACGTATATTCCCAGACTACAAGTAACCAATCCATTTTCCAGCGGTCCCACTTATCCTGGAAGAAAACCCAATGACCTGTGATCCTGATGCCCTCCCGCCTGCACAAAAATTGTTTGCCGCACATTTATGTGTAGCAATTACCATATTTTACCTTACAAGCATGTGGCATTTGAAGTAATCCTGCAATCATCAGCCGAGAGTTCCTATTTCCTAACTTTCTGTCCCACTCCTTAAATTATCCCTGCAGGGACTTGTCTCTGTGTTGTTAGTTCTAATAAGGAACATGACCTCTGGCTGTTCACGCTGCCCTTTCAGAATGGCCAGTTCCTTCTCAGAGACATCCTTGGCCGCAGCATGATTGGGGTAAAGCATCATCCTACAATCTCACTCATTTACACACAAACTCCTGTCTGTGCACCCGCTCCATTGCTTGTTACATATGATTCATATCTTTCCATCCCGTGTATTTCTATTAGCCTGTGAAGTGAACATTGTTTGAAAATTCATTCATTTTTTTCTTTGATTCAGCTCAGGCAATTTATTATGCACTTGCAAACAAAGGAGACTGCATACGTGTTGAAAGTACTCAAATTGTTAAAAGTCCGATAATTTTAATATAGAACAAAAAGAACTAATGTCTACAGTAGCAGCTGAACCTAATTCAAAATAATAGTTATCATCCACTAAACAAGCCTATCTGTGAAAGAGTGGAACCACAGATCCAGCTCTGTCATACAGCTTATTTTCATTCTCTCTCTCTGCCCCACGTCCTTCCCCTTCTCACTTTTTTCCCTCTCTCTGTGCCTGTCTTTGTCTCTCCCTCCCTCCCCCTCTCTTCTTTTCCCTCTCTCTCTCTCCCTCCTCGCTCATGATGTCTAAGCCGCTTCTCTATTTCGCTCTCTCTCTCTCATTCTACTTTCCGTGCCTCTCGCACACGCCCATTCCCTTGCGCTCACTCTGGCGCCATCTACCACATGTCCTATCTTTCGCGCGCTCTCTCCCACGTGCTCTTCTTCGCACCCCCCTCCCTCACACCGTCCCCTCCTGCTCACTGTAGCTTCATCTCCACGGCACCGTCCCCCTCGCGCCCTCTCCCTCACGTGCTCTCCCGCGCGCCATTTCCTCCTGATGTCTCATTCGCTCTCTCATTTGCGCCCTCAGTCCTCGCGCTGTCTACCGATCGTTCTCATTTTCTCTATCTCTCCATCTGTCACAGAGAGACAAGTGAACGTAACGGGACTTTGTCTTCAATTGTAAAACAGGAAAACTCTCTTACAGGAGGATAGTTCACGTTGGCAGTGACAGGGACAGCCGACAGGTAGAGAAGGAGGAGAAAACAGATGGTGAAGGAAAGGACGTGTTTTGATGGAACAAGTGGTTGATGGAGCCGAAAATAAGCTCTAAGATCAGGCAGTTTTGTCCGAACCGAGAAGCAGGGGAAACAGGTTCGCCTCAAGCTTCAATTTAACAGCGTGTGACGTGAGGCGCAAAAGCGATTTCTCTGGGGTGGTGAGGTCAGTGATGCTGTGGTCACCGGCTGTAAACAGCTGTTCTGTAACTCTAAGTCAACACATTTTAAAAAGAAAAGAGAAAACATTTCACTGGATTCTGAAGAGGGGTCTAAGTCCGAAAACTCGACAGTTTACACTTTTCCATAGATGATTGCTGGCCTGCTGAGTTCCGCCAGCACTTTGTGTGGAGGAAAGAGTAAATAGTCGACGGTTCTGGCCGAGACCCTTCATCAGGTTCTGATTTTGTGTGCTTTGTTTTGTATTACGAGCCAATGCAGATTATCTCATGTTTGATTTGTAACTTTGCTCAGCACATTGTTTCCATGTTGTTGGGGCGGGGGGAGGGGGGTGGAAAGAATAGGGAGCATGAAGACAGCTGAATTGAAAAACTTTACATGATTTATTTCTAATGTTTCATGAGTGTAAAAATCCAATTCAATGGGTATTTCACCGCATTCTTCAGCTCCTCTCGGAATTTGCTCTGAGTCAGGGCGTAAATACATGTGTTGGTGCAGGAACTGAGAATCTGCAGCATTGCCGATGTGCGTACTGCGATGTAACGGGGATCCGTGACAGAAAAAACAAAACTCATTGAAATCCGTCTGTAGATGGAAAATACCACGTATGTTGCCCACAACAATATGAAACTAGCGGTTATGCTAAAGAGCAAAACGATGGATTTGCGTCGGTTCTCCATTTCCCGGTCCTTGTCATTCTCGCCGCTCTTTTGTCCACGGAGCCCCCTGCGGGCTCGACTGGACACTAGAATCCGCCGGACAGTCAGAGTGTTGAAAAGCAAAATCAGAAAGAATGGGAGACAAGGGGTTAAAATCCGGTCAAACATGTCGAATGCCGCCCATGAGGGAGAGGTTTTGTAGCTCTCAGTGTAAACACAATCCCAGGGAACACCATTAATTATTTCTGCAGGACCGCATACAAAGCCCCAGGGGACAGTAACCAAACAGGACAGCACACTCACTGTCACGATAACCACAGCCGCCGTTCTCTGGGTGCAATATTTTGCTTTCAGCTTCTCACAGCAAATAGCCACAAATCGATCGACAGTGAAAGCGACCGTCAGCCAGACTGACACCGCAGTACTTGCAACAATCAACCACAGACCGAGTCTGCACACAGGAGTGATTCGCAGGAATGATCGGGGAAAATAAAGCAGAGCAGTCCACGCCAGGAGCGGATTAGAGATAACTACTAGGAGATCGGCCGCTGCCATTCCCACCAGGTAGCGAGTGACACATTTGGAGAGACCGCACTTTCCCCGGGACAGGTTCACAATCGCCAAAAAGTTCCCTGGAAGAGAGACAGGTAAAGCTGAGAAAATACTGAGCAGAAGCGAATGAAGCGGTTTGTCGGGGATCCTGTAATATTTCCACTTTATTGTTTTGTTTAGCGGTTGAAGAGTCGAGAGAGGGCTGCGAGCTGGCGGAGACAGAGAAGGAGTTTACACAGTAAAATAAAGTCAATGTGCTCTCAAAAGAGATTACTTACTGATGAGCAAAACGTGAAGTGGCAGCGGAAAGCTAAAACTGGGTAACTACCTCATCAGAGTCAATACTTGATGAAACATTTTCTACCGGCGCCTTCAGCGTCTCGTCTGGATGAAATAAATAAATCCGGACGCTGATAGCGGAATTCTTCCATGAGACAATCATTAACTTCAGTGACAGAACAGCCGAAGGACGGAAAAAAAAATAACTGGAAATGATGGAAACATTCACCCGGGGAAAACAGAATATGCGGGAAAACAGTGAAATTAATTCTCCTCAGAAATTCTCCTCAGAGACCTCTGACACGAGTGTAAACTGCTTTCTCTTTCCATACAGGCTGCTTGGGTATCAGCGTTTCCCGCATTCCCCGAGTTTGATTCCGATTCCAGCATTTGCCTCCTCACCGACTTTACAACAGAACACTGACTGATTCCAACAGATACAGCGCAGTCTGACTCAACCTCACAGACAGACATGACGCCTCCCAGTGAATGCCTCACAGGGAAGCAGGGGAGAAAGATTCAGATGTAGTCATATGTCTGTAACGGTGTCAGATGCGGATATAATATAAAACGTTTCACAGTATTGTTAACTATGAAGCAGCAAGTCGGTTTTGTAAATTGATTCAGCATCTACTTCATTGTGTTGTCCATCATCTGCTTTATATTCAGTCATATCGCAGACATTTACTAAAAATCCACAACTGTTCCGTGTTACAACACGGAGCTTTTCACATTTGCTAAGGTTTTACTAGAGCCGATGTTTGATTGATGCTGAAAAGTAGACAACCACTCTGATTCAAATGCAAGGGATCAATTGTCATAAGCTCCGCGGGCTGCAAATGCACAATATTTGCAAATACAGTGCAGCTGCTAGAAAACCAAAAGCCGAGAGCCAAACTTCTCATTACTAACCACAAACCGCTGGATGAACGCTGCCTGACCCGTTCAGTCCCACAGAAATTGGTGGATTCGCTGAATCACTGCAGCGGTTTCTTTTTAGATAGAAATCCCAGCATATATATTCCCGCGTTTCCACTCCATTCCTGAAATGCGAAATTCTAGGACTGGAATGTGAGAGTTGAAACAAGCGGCAGAATCAATGAAAACATTGGGATTTTAACTTCAACATCCAGCCACGGCAGCTGACACTGCAGCTTACCGGGAATTCCAAAGGCTGCAATAAAAGGGTAGTAAACGGCTTCTACCCGCCAGATGACTGGATACAACATTTCAGTGAGAATCTGTGCTTTCAGTTGCTCCTGTACTCACAGCTCTGACAGACAGCTGATTGTATTCCAAGCAGCCCTGATTTATACAGAGGATCTGTCTCCAGAGATACGGATATACACCTCACTGACTTGCTTAGTTACAGTTGCTTGAACAAACACTTTAATTCAATACCATTTTCTCTATTGTAAATATTTGTGCGATTGGAGACAAATACGTAGATCAAAATTCTTTGGCATTACCTCAGCAGTGTCTCTGGTGGAAATAGGCCAGTTGATTTACTTACAAAGACTGAGCTTTGTCACGACGCAAACATATTTCATTTTTATGTTTGTTAATTATTCATCCCTGAACGGAGACCAGCGACACTGACCGATCTCGACCTGTGTCCTTGCAGTTTCACATTTTGACCTGTCCTTCAGTACCTCACTTCTTCCTGATCACGCGCGCGCGCGCACACACACACACACACACACACACACACACACACACACACACACACACACACACAGTCACACACACACACACACACACACACACACACACACACACACACACACACACACACACACATACACACTCACACATACACACACACACACACACATACACACACACACACACACACACACACACACAGACACAGACACACACTCACACACACAGACACATACACACACACACACACACACACACACGCACGCACACACACACACACACACACAGACACACACACACAGACACAGACACACACATACACACACAGACACAGACACACACTCACACACACAGACACATACACACACACACACACGCACGCACACACACACACACACACACACACAGAGACACACACTCACACACACAGACACATACACACACACACACACGCACGCACACACACACACACACACACACAGACACACACACACACACACACACACAGACACAGACACACACTCACACACACAGACACAGACACACACAGACACAGACACACACTCACACACACAGACACATACACACACACACACACACGCACGCACACACACGAACAATTGCACGAAGATATTTCTATGCTATAGTGACTGTCCTGTTGCACATACTCTATTATAAATTATTATAAATTGCACATTGCACATTTAGACAGAGGTATAACATAAAGATTTTTAATTCGCATGTATATAAAGGAGGTAAGTAATGAATTCAATACAATTATAAACACACAAACACTGATTCGAACAGAGATACAATGGAAAAGAGCGAGATCAGGATGAAAGCAGTAAAATTAGCATGTTGTTCATGTGCAAACATGAGAAAATCTGAAGCTGTTGGCAATCCAGGGCAACACAAGGAAATCTGCTGAGTTCCTCCAACATTGTGGGCGTCATGTTGCGGATGTAACAATTTTAATGGGTATCTCAAAACCGTCAAAGGTCAAAGGAAATCGAGAATAAATATATCAATCTGGAAAGGAATGGTCAGACGGTTAATTGATACAAAAAACATTGGAAACTGCCAGATCAATAGGCTCATGGAGGGAGGAAAGGAACAAAATAAAGGCAAGCGTGAGGTAATTTGGAGAGAGTGTGAGAGAGAGAGAGGAGAAAGAGTGAAAGAGGGAGAGAGAGAGAAAGAGACACAAAGCGAGAGAGAGAGAGAGAGAGAGAGAGAGAGAGAGAGAGAGATAGAGAGAGGGAGAGAGAGAGAGAGAGAGAGAGAGAGAGAGAGAGAGAGAGAGAGAGAGAGAGAGAGAGAGAGAGAGAGAGAGAGAGAGAGAGAGAGAGAGAGAGAGAGAGAGAGAGAGAGAGAGATATGTCCAGAACAGGTGATTAGATTGCAGGATTGTGATGTTCTTTCCTGTATCTCATAGTTTCTGGTACAGTGAGAAAGTGTGGGGTTCACTCTGTACTTGTCAGTCTATGATACAGTGTGATACTGCACAGGACCGAAAGACTTGCAGAAGGTTGTAATACTTGTCAGCTCTACCTTGGGTACTAGCCTACAAAGTACCGAGGACATCTTTAGGGAGTGGTTTTTCAGAAAGGCAAAGTCCAGTATTCGGGACCACCCGCACCCAGGGCATGCCCCCTTCTCACTGTTACCATCAGGTAGGAGGGGCAGAACTCTGAAGTCACACATTCAGTGATTGAGGGTCAGCTTCTTGCCCTCTGCCTTTGGGCAATACCTCACTGAAAATGAATTTACAAAGGGTAAGTCCTTGGCAAGTAGATTTAAGGGAAATTCCAAAGGACTCTATGCACATATCAACGAAAGAGTATAACTGGGGAGAGGGCTGGGCCCTTCAAGGGTAAAGGGGAACATTTGCTTTGATCCGAAGTATTTGAGTGCAATACACAAAAAAAAAATTATTTCAGTGTTTATCAGAGGGACAAGTTGTGGACTAGTAGACAGTGCAGCATATATTAGGAAGCTTGGAGGTAAAGGAGGAGGAAATATAGGGTCTCCTAATGAGTACTGTTAATAACATCCTGTTCCCTGATGGGGTTTACACCAGGTTTTTAAGTGAAGCAGAGACGAAATTTTTGGGGTCTTCACTAGCAGCTTTATATCTTTCCTCGGCACAGACGAGTACCAGGAGGACGGGTGAGTGCCAAATGTTAGACCTGTATGTAAGACGGGAACAAGGGAAAATCTAGGTAGCTCTCACGTTAGTTGTACAAAAATTGCTGAGGAATTTTCTTCAAGATTGGATATATGAGCCAGGGCCAAATCAGTGAGAGCCATCATGTCTTCGTGTGGGGGGCAGATCCTATCTTCACAAATTGATTGAGTTCCCTGACAAAGTGACGAAATACATGGATGAAGGACTCTGAATAAAGATTCCGGCCGAAACGTCGACAGTTTACTCTCTGCTGGACTCCTCTTGCATTCTGAGTGAGGAAAAGGGTAAATAGCTGAACTTACCGGCCAAGACCCTTCACCGGGATCTGATTTTGTGAGTATTATTTTGTACTTCGAGCATCTGCCGATATCTCCTGTTTGTTTTGTAAGTCTGTTCATCACATTGTTTCCGTTTACCCACAAGTGGGGAGATAGAATAAGGAGCATGAAGGCAGCTGAATTGTAATACTTTACAGCATTTATTTCTCACGTTTAATGAGTTTCAAAATCTGATTCGTTGGGTATTTCACCGCATTCTTAATTCCACGCAGAGTTTGCTCTGAGTCAGGTAATAAATACACGTGTTGGTGCAGGAACTGAGAATCTGTAGCATTGCCGCTGTGTGTTCTGTGATGTAACGTGGATCCGTGACAAAATAAACAACACTCATTGAAATCCGTTGATAGATATTAAATATAAGCAAAGTTACCCACAACAATATGACAATAGCGGTTATGCTGAAGAGCAAAACGATGGATTGCGTCGGTTCTCCATCTCCCTGTCCTTGCCATTCTCTCCACTCTTTCGTCCCCGGAGACCCCTGCGGGCTCGACTGGCCGCTAGAATCCGTCAAAACATTGAACAGCTTAATCAGAAAGAATGCTACACAAGTGGTTAAAATGCGGTCAAACATCTCAAATGCCGCCCTGGAGGAAGATGTTTGTAGCTCGGTGTATAAACACAATGCCAAGGATCATTCTCAACTATTTCTCTCGGCTCGTATACAAAGCCCCAGGGGACAGTCTCCAAACAGGCCAGCACACTCACTGTCCCGATAACCACAAACGCCGTTCTCTCGGTGCAATATTTTGTTTTCAGCTTCTCACAGCAAATAACCACAAATCGATCGATGGTGAAAGCGACAGTCAGCCAAACTTCTGTGAACACAAAAACATTATTTTACAAGGATGCTGTGCTGCCAGAGGAAAACACCGGCCTCTGAGGGCACAGAACAGTAGAAGACTCTCATACAAGAGCAGAGATTTTCCAAAAAAAAAACACTGATGACCCAGAGCTGAAAAATACCTGCTATGCACTTTAACTCTGACTTGTAAACATTATTACCAACGTATTGTCAGGGCACAGTAGTTTACACCTGGAACCGGTGCTGTAAGAACACTCTCCTTTCCAGCGGCTGGCTCTCTACAGCAGCTCTGTACATAGCTCTCTACAGCAGCTCGGGCCACATTGTAAGGACATGGTTCTTTACCATTGGTGGCACCATACTGAAAGGGCATATAGCATTACGATTGTTAGCAACATGCTGTAATTAGCCAGGCCTTTATAGCAGCTGGACATACAAAGACCTGCACAGCCACGGAAAAATACTGGAAGGGCGGTGTTCTCCAGAAAGAAAGACAGCTTACGAATCAGTGAATTCGAATTTATGGAGGACAATGGAAGCTGTTTTTCTTTAAACAACAGTGTTGAAACTATTACCGTAGCACACTACCGCATAGAACATTTTATTGGCGAGAACAGCCTTGGATAGCAAGTAAAGGAGAGTCCAGCAAACTCCAAAGGACCTTTGTCTACTCAGGAAGTAGACAGACAGACAGACAGACAGACAGAGATACTTTATTGATCCCGATGGAAAATAGGTTTCGTTACAGTTGCAACAGCCAAGAATAGAGTAGAAATATAGCAAAATAAAAGCAGATATAATTACTTAATAATAATTATGGCAAGTTGAAAGAAGTCCAGGACAAGCCTAATGTATCAGAGTGTCTGACACTTAAAGGGAGGAGTTGTAAAGTTTGATGGCACAGGCAAGAATAACTTCCTATGAAGCACACTGTTGCAGCTCGGTGGAATGAGTCTCTGGCTGATGTATGGGAGAGGAGGGGAGACATTGTCCAAGATGGCATGCAACGTGGACAGCGTCCTCTTTTCAGACACCACCGTCAGAGAGTCCAGTTCCACCCCCTCAACATCACTGACCTTGCGAATGAGTTTGTTAATTCTGTTGGTGTCTGCTACCCTCAGCCTGCTGCCCCAGCACACAACAGCAAATATGATAGCACTGGACTCTACAGACTAGTAGAACATCCTCAGAATCAACCGGCAGATGTTAAAGAACCTCAGTCTCCTCAGGAAATAGAGACGGCTCTGACCCATGTTGTTCATTGATCAGTCCAGTTTATTACCAATTCGTATCCCCAGGTTCTTGTCATCCTCCAACATTGCCACCCTGCCCTTTGTGTGGAAATGGGGGTCACCGGTGCTTTGGCACTCCTCAGGTCCACCACCAGCTCCTTATTCTTTTTCACATTAAGCTGCAGATGATTCTGTATCGATTTGTGGCTATTTGCTGTGAGAAGCTGAAAACCAAATATTGCACCGAGAGAACGGCGGTTGTGGTTATCGGGGCAGTGAGTGTGCTGGCCTCTTTAGAGACTGTCCCCTGGGGCTTTGTATACGAACATGAAGAAATAATTGATGGTGTTCCCTGGGATTGTGTTCCTGCATTGATCTTCACAATCTCTCCCTCATGGGCAGCATTTGAGTTATTTCATCGCATTTTAAACCCTTGTGTCCCATTCTTATTGATTTTGCTGCTGAATATTCTGATTGTCAGCCGGATTTCAGTGGCCAGTCGAGCCCGCAGGGGGCTCCGGGGACAAAAGAGTGGAGAGAATGACAAGGACCGGGAGATCGAGAACCGACGCAAATCCATCGTTTTGTTTTTCAGCATAACTGGTAGCTTCGTCTTGTTCTGGGGAACACTCGTGATATTTTCTATCTATAGACGGATTTCAATGGGTTTTGTTGATTCTGTCACTGATCCCCGTTACATTACACAACACACATCGCTAATGCTGCAGATTCTCAGTTCCTGCACCAACACGTGTATTTACGCCCTGACACAGAACAAATTCCGAGAGGAGCTGAAGAATGCGGTGAAATACCCACTGAATCGGATTTTGAAACTCATAGAACGTTTGAAATAAATGCTACAATGTAATACAACTTAGCTGCCTTCATGGTCCCTATTCTCTGCCCCTACTTGACGTTAAAGAGAATCAAGGTGTGAATAGAGTTAAAAACAAACACGAGAAAATCTGCAGATGCTCGAAATAAAAACAACATATATAAAATCAGATTTTGATGAACAGTCTCGGCCATAGACGCAAAGTTTGATGGCACAGGCAAGAATAACTTCCTATGAAGCACAGTGTTGCATCTCGGTGAAATGAGTCTCTGGCTGAATGTACGGGAGTGGATGGCAGACATTGTCCAAGATGGCATGCAACTTGGAAAGCGTCCTCTTTTCAGACACCACCCTCAGACAGTCCACTTCCATCCCCTCAACATCACTGGCCTTGCGAATGAGTTTGTTAATTCTGTTGGTGTCTGCTACCCTCAGCCTACTGCCCCAGCACACAACAGCAAATATGATAGCATTGGACTCTACAGACTAGTAGAACATCCTCAGCATCAACCGGCAGATGTTAAAGAACCTCAGTCTCCTCAGGAAATAGAGACGGCTCTGACCCATGTTGTAGAAAGACTCAGTGTTCATTGATCAGTCCAGTTTATTGTCAATTCGTATCCCCAGGTACTTGTCATCCTCCACCATGTCCACACTGAACCAGTGTGTGGAAATGGGGTCACCGGTTCTTTGGCCCTCCTCAGGTCCACCACCAGCTCCTTATACTTTTTCACATTTAGCTGCAGATGATTCTGCTCACACCATGGGACAAAGTTTCCCACTGTGAGTTTCAGACCCACTGTGAGGTGAGTCTGGCCCTTCTTGTACACAGCCTTTCAGTTGGTGCTCCGCTCAATTCTTCATCCTGGTGCACCACCAGGTACTTGTAGGTCCACACCACATCCTGCGTCTCATCATCAATAATAGCAGGTGCAGTGCTGTCTTAGTCTACATTGAATGCCATCACCATCTCCTTTGCCTTACTGATGTTAAGCTGCAGAATATTCATCATGCACAAGTTGACCAAGTCTTCCAGTCGGACCTTTATTCATCCTCCTTCCTCCCTTAAGGCACACAACTAATGCTGAGTCATCACATAATTTCTGCAGATGACGTGACTCAGTGTTTTATCTAAGTTCCGAGGTATACAGGGTAAAACGGCAAGCACACTACCCTATGGGGCCCCCAGAGCAGCTGATAGCTATATCTTGCCCACAACTGAGAAGGCGGACAAACTGTGATCTGCCAGTCCGTGCTACGGCTATGTAAGCAGATGGCCTTGAATTTGCAGGTCTTCATTCTTAATTGAGTTGGAGAAATAGAAAGATCTATAGCAACGAATTAATATCTAACTTTGGGCCGTCTATTTTATGATTCGTTCTGGCAATTCCCCATTGCCTCATGAATTGTGCTCGAGCCCCCCTGCCCGTTCGCAGTTCAGCAAATTACACATAGCTGCTTTCCATTAGTAACAGCAGGATAAAAACCCTGGATTCACAACCAGGAACTGCCAGTTCGTTGGTCAACTCTTGTATGAGTAGCCTCGTTTCATGGTTATTTAGGGCTGTGTTCGCCCCCAGCTACGTCCTTGCGATAGAATGAACAGACCAAGAAAGAACCCAGTGGACATGGACCCCGTGCAACAGTCGCTCCCCAGCAGGTAGCCAGTGCTACCTGCTGGGCGCCCTTGACCAGCTGCTCAGGGAGGTCACGGAATAACTTTGTACGCACTCCAGGAATGTGAGGAAGGCCAGTGAACAAGTGGACTGGGTATCCACTGCCCTTACTCTGACCCCGATCCGCACAGCTAGGGACGGCTTCGCCGCTGGAGAGCCATGCGTGAAGCCTACGATGGGGACCTAGGGAGGTGCCGGGCGTTCTTATTGCCAAGCTCCTTAGTCTTTGAGCTGCAGCCACGTACGCACACCTCGGGTAGATTGAACATTGTTACATCATGGGGCTGTTACGAGGGATGCTTTGGCATTGGCCACCGCGGAATGGGATAACCGATTACAGATTTGCACCTGCTTTCCCTCCTTCGTCTCTGAAACGAGAAGTGTCTTCGAGCAGCCCATTCGTGGTAAGGATGCCGCAAGGCGCTTGCTGACGACTTGTCAGGGTTCGCAGAGCGTAGTGAAGTACTCCATCGAGTTCGAACATCAGCGACTGACACAGGGTGGAATGACGAAGCCCTACGGGAGGTGTTTTCGACAGGGCCTCTCAGAGAAGATAAAAGATGAACTGGCGGTTGGATATGAAACGGACAGCCTGGATTGTCTCATCTCTCTAGCTACCCAGCTAGATAATCGGCTTCGAGAGCGTCTGAAAGAAAAGACCATTCGCCCTTGCTCCTCTGCTTAGCCCACGTCCCACCTTACCATCTTCTAGCAGCACTACCTCTCTCTCCTCTCTGTTCCTCGCAGAGCTCCCACTCCAGCGGTTCTGGTGAATCAGACAACACTCCTTTCTGTTCCCAAACCCGGATGCAGATCCAG